>NW_007727441.1:51621-71504 GCF_000696425.1 Galeopterus variegatus
TACAACAAGCAAACGGAAAAGACATTCTTGGGGGGGAGGGGAGAGAGGGAGGAGGGAGGGAGGTGTCGGTGATGGGCCATAATAATCATATACAGTGTATATTGACAAAATAAAAATTAAAAAAATAAAAAATAAAAAAAAATAAAGTCATTTCCAGTATTACATTCTATTATCATATTTTCTGCCATCTGACAAAATTTAAAGAAAAAAATATTTGAAGCTCGTATATATAATCCACAGTACCTTTGCTATCGTAGTGGCATGATCAGGAGAACAAGCCTGAGGGAAGGATGCACCAGGAACAATTTGGAGGAGCATCACATAAAATGATACCTTTTTCTGATTACCTTTTTTAAGGGTATCATAGTTCTGCTTACACGTTGCTTTCCCCAATGTGTCTAAAAACTGATCTCAAAAATGAGCAGACCAACAAACTAAATATTTGAAAATAGTTTTTAACGGGCTTTGTTGTTGGAGAATGTGCTCAAATGGGATAGTAATCTTCTTGTTTATATATCCTTAATTTTAGTTACAGTTATTGAGTTCTGCCAGGAGAAGTGACAAAGAATCTGTGATTTCAGCTATTGTGTGGTTAACACGTGGTAGGTGAGATGAAGTTAAAACTATATAAAAACCACACGAAACTTGAATCAAAAAGATGTCTCCTAGTTACAACTGATAGTAGTTTTATGCACCTATTTTAGTGTTTTGGGGCTTCTGGGGTGACATTTCATCTTTTTCTCAGACTCAAACCGGTGCCTACCTCTAATTTCATTTACAATTTGTCCCTTAAAATTATTTTTTGTTTTGGGTTTTTTGGCCATTATTTTTTGTCGTCATTGTTGTTTTTTGCCATACACTTCAAGAGGTCTCGATACTAATTTTAATTTTAGGATACTGATCTTGGTTTTACACATACTGAAAATACTCATGAAAATACTTACAAAATTACTGGTGATTACTAGTGAACCACTACAGTGTTAACACTGTTAACTTTGTTTTTGCCCCTCTGTTTTAGTTATTTTTTGAGAATCCTTTTTTATTTGTTTTGTCTTTTAACCATGAAACTAAAGCCTTTTTTCCCCCTATCTGTACTCATTCCTGAGTAGAATGAGCTCTATGCAAATTGCACAAGTAGTTTCAATGGTTCACTGCTTTCTATCTACTTTTGGTTTTATCTCATGAATTGCCTTGATGTTTTTTTCTAGGAAGGAAGTTAAATGTTTATTACTCTTCTTGTTTTCTTTTACTCAAAAGGTACATAGAGGTCATATCCTAGTAGGCTTTCAAAAACACACATAAAAATTATATGAACTAGTAATATAGGCTTATATAACATTTTGCCATGTAAATTGATTCCTCATTAAAAATCAAGATATATTAAAGTAGCTAAAAATCTAATTCTTTTTATATGATTTATATGTTAATTATTGGTAACTTTACTTCCCAATTTTATCTAACAAAAAGCAGACTCTTAGCAAAGTGTTAACAATATACATATACAAACACATCTAAAAATTAGGTTAAGTTAACAATGAGGTTTCTTATGCCAAAACAACTGTGGAAATGTTTGACAATTCTGCAAAATAGAACATTTGATTTCAATAAAATTCTTTTGCAATATCTTCCTAAATAATCGACTTGATATGTGTGTTAGCATCAAGTCCTTCTACACTGGCATAGTTAATCCTCTTATCTTACCTCTTCACAAACTTTTCTCACACAAAATCTTGCAATTCTCTGTACAATCTATAAGATACATTTTTAATTCTTCAATTTGATATTTAAGTTTTATATAGATTTTTTTAACTTCCCTCCCTACTAAAATTCAACACAAATGGCTCTTTTCAATATTTGGGAATGACATAATTCACAAATTTTAAGTATACAACAAAAGATTTTTGATAATTTTATGAAATTGTTCAACCATCAGTATAATCCAACTTTAGGACCTTTCATTATACTAAATAATTCCATATACTGGTTTGCAGTTAAATTCCTCTTCCATTCCTAGCCACAAATGATCACTTATCTAATTTCTGTCTTTAGCTTTGCATTTTCTAGATATTTCATATCACATACCATGTAATATGTAGTCCTTTTCTTCTGGCTCCTTTCACTCAGTGTTGTTTGAGATTTGTTCATGCTGCTGTGTGTCTCAGAGGTTTGTTCATTTATGTTGGTAAGTATATTCCATCGTATGGATGTACCATTTTGTTTATCCATTCAGCAACTGATTTGGATTATTATCAGCATATTATTATTATTATTAGCATATTTGGATTATTTCCACTTTGTGTCTATGATGAATAATGAGATTATAAATATTTATATATAATTATTTTGTGGATATATGTTTTCATTTCTCTTTGATAAAAAAACTGGGTCATGTACATAACAATATGTTTAACTTTTTAAGAAAGAACCAAACTATTCTAAAATGACTGTAAATTTCTACCAGAAGTATATGAATGTTCCAGTTTCTCTTATCCTTGACAACATTTGCTGCTAATCTCTTTAAATTTTACCCATTCCAGCAATATCACTTTTGGTTTTAATTTATATTTCACTAATGATGTCTTGTAGTATAATATATATTTTCTTCATGACTGATGATGCTGAACTGTTGGTACATCTTCTTTAGCAAAGCTTCTGTCCAAACATTTTGTCAGTTTTGTTCTAATGGGATGTTCATCAACTTATTGAGTCACAGAGTGCCTTATATATATGTGTTATGGATAATAGCCCTTAATCAGATATATGCCTTGAAATATTTTTACCACTTTTTTAGCAGTGTGCTTGAAGAGCAAATATTTTTAATCTGATGAAGTCCAATATTTTTTTTCCTTTATTGATTGTGCTTTTCACATCATAATTTTTAAAAAATTGCCTAACTGAAAGTCACTAAAAGTTTCTCCTATATTTTCTAAGTTTTTAAAAAATTTTACATTTAGATCTATAATCCATTTCAAGGGTTTTTTTTTTTTTTAATGTGAACTAAGGAATGAGGTTAATTATTTTTGTATGAATATCCAATTTTTCCAGCACTACTTTTGCAAACACTATTTTTTCTCCTCATCCTAACACTTTGCTTTGTCAAAATAAATTGGCTGCACAGGTAAGAATCTACTTCTACAATCTTTACACTTTTCCATTGATCTGAATATCTATTCCTATGCAAATAACATGTCCTGTTGTTTACTGTAGATTTATTGTAAGGTTTGAAATAAGGTAAAAGTCCACTATATATTTATGATCATCTTACAAATTTCTACAACTATGGCTGCTGGGATTTTGATTGAGATTTTATTAAATGTGCATGTTAGGGGATTCTCCTAACATTACCATCTTACTATCATTTAGATTTTTTACTATGTAAGTATGTTATATATACTTATCTAGGTCTTTTAAATTTTTTCTCAGCATTGTTTTACACATTTCAGTGCACAGATTATATTTTTTTCTTAAATTTTTTCCAAAGAATTTCCAAATAATTTGTAACATATAGTAATTTTTAAAAATTTCTCTTAGGGTTTTTTCCATAAAAGATCATGTTGTCTCCAAAGAAAAACAGTTTTACTCCCTAATTCCAAGTCCGTATGCCTTTAATTTCTTTTTCTTGCCTTACTGCAATGGTAGGTACCTCCAGTAAGATGTTGACTAAATGTAATGAGAGGGGACTCCTTTTACAGTTTCTGATCTTAGACAGATATGATCTTAGAGAGATATGTTCAGTATTTCAGCATTAAGTATGTTTGCTATAAGGTTTTTGTTGGTGCTTTTTATCAGGTTGAAGAAGTGTTTGTCATAAATGTGTATTTAGAGTCAATAAGGGCTGGCTAGTTAGCTTGCTTAGTTACAGCATGGTGTTACAACACCAAGATCAAAGGTTCGGATTCTTGTACTGGCAAGCTTCCAGGAAAAAAAACTATGTGCTATTCATTTTTGTTATATCCTTGCTGATATTCTGTCAATTATTGAAAATGATGTATTAAATCTTCCAACTCTATTTTATTTTCTGCTCTTGATTCTGTAGATTTTTGCATTCTGCATTTTAAGGCTTTTCTGTTAAGTTTGTATACATTTATAATTTTATAGCTTCCTGGTGTGTTGACCCTGGTACCATTATAAAACATATTTTTTTTGTACTTAATGATATTTCTTGACCTAATGTCTCTTTCGTCCTTCCTTAAAATAACTGCTCCAGCTCTCTTATAGCTACTGGTTGCATGGTATAACCTTTACCATATTTACTTATTTTTATCTTCCTGCTTACAATAAGTTCTCTTGTACTTAGCCTTCAATAGTTTGGCTATGTTGTGTCTATGCGTTTATGTTTATCCTATGTTAGGATTGGTGATATTCATAATAGGTAGACTCATGCTTCTCATCAAACTTTATTTTATTTTTTTTACTATTTATTTATTCCTCTCTCTTCTCTCTTTTTCTGGGGCCTTTGTACCAATACGTTTATGTTTATCCTATGTTAGGATTGGTGATATTCATAATAGGTAGACTCATGCTTCTCATCAAACTTTATTTTATTTTTTTTTTACTATTTATTTATTCCTCTCTCTTCTCTCTTTTTCTGGGGCCTTTGTACCAATATTGTCCCACAGGATATTTTCTCTGGCATAGGAGCTACTTATATGTGGTATTTTGCTATTTGTAAGGTCACCAATAAACTATCATCTTCTCTTTTTTTAGCACATCTCAAAATTTTTTTGTTAATATTAAAAATTGGACATTTAAGATCATATATTGTGAGTTCTAATACTCTGAGTTCTAATATTTTTTCACAGAAGGCCTTAACTTTTGCTTTCATTATAGTTGTTGTTATTGTTGGTTATATTTAAGTAACTTGAGAGATCTGTTGAATTTCTCTCCCTCTCAGCATGCACTCATGCACTTTTCTTTGTTTTTAACTTGAATGCCTAGGGGTTGTACCTGTGTTTGTATAGCTTAGTATTCAGCCACAGGTTGGACACACATTATATTTGAGCACCTCTAATCACTAAAATTTCCATTCTCTGCCAAAAACATCTCAGAGTGGGTTAGATAGTGCAGTTAAGAATTTGCTGTTGTCCTGCCTCATTCTGTATGCTACTTTTGAACAGGCTTGTTCAGTCTCACTTGTGTGTCCATATCACCATCTAATGAGCCATGATTGTGTGCAGAGATAGTCCCACACATAATGGATCTCCAGACTTTTAAAGAAAGATACCAAGGCTGTATATTGAAAGGAGTGCACAAAATTTGACAGACACTTTGTTAAAAAGACCTAGGCCAATAAGCATATGAAGGGATACTCAATGTGTTTAGTCACAAAGGAAATTTAAGTTATAACCACAGTAAGATAACACTACACTCTACTGGAATGGATAAAGTATAAAAGTTTAAAATCACTAAAGGTCGATGAGGATATTGAATAACTTTTAATTTGATATATTGCTCTTATATATGTTAAATATAATAAACACTATGAAAAAGTGTTTGACAGTTTCTAAAGAAAAATTTTAAAGACATGTTCCATTCAACCCAAACATTCCACTCTTAAGAATTTATTCAAGAGAAATAAAAGCACAAAACTATTTCACAAATTATAGCTTTATTCTCAGTAGGAAAAAAAATCCAGATGTCTATCAAACATAATATGGTATAGCTATACAATTTGATGCTATTCAGTTATATAAACAGATAATAATAAAACAAACAGACAATAAAACCTACTGATACCTGCAACAAAGACTAATATAAAAATCAGCATTCTGAGTGAAAGAAGCTTCATTCAAATAAAAACTTATTTTACGATTCCATTTATATAAAGCCCTGGAGAACACAAATGAATCTATAGTGTCAAAAAGTCAATCGGTGGTTGCCTGGGGCTGGGGGTAGCAGGAAAGTTGGGCTGCAAATGGCCATAGGAATAGTTTTGTAGTGGATAAAAATGCTCTGTACTTGACTGTAGCAGTTATATCATGGGTGTGTATATCTGAATTCATTAAATTGTTAATAAAACTCATAAAATAGTTAATTTTAATTGATGTAGTTTGTTATATATGTGTGTACATGTATACGCATATATATTATATCTCAATACAGTTGATAACATACACAGTTAACATGTATATTATGTTCTTTAATCATGTGGCCTCCTTCTCTTGGAGAACCTGTTTATGTATATTTGAGATAGACGGATACCTTTCGGGTGAAAAATGTTAACCTTTTTATATACAAATAATCAGATTAACCCAGGCTTGACTATCTCAAACAAGTTTGGCTAAAATAAATTATAAACCATATCCTTTCTCAGTATTTCTTAATCTAACTTATGTTTTATAAACTATCATTAAAATCATTTATACATTTATAAGACTAAACAAATAAAGAAAGAAACAAGCAAACAAACTGCTACCTAGTTACAGCTCTTTGGAAAAATTTTGATCAAAATTCTGAAATTTAATCAAAATTTGAAAGAGTATAGTTGAGTTGATAATCCTGATACAAATTTAAGTCTTTGCTTTATTTCATATAACCTTGCAAGGCAAACATTTTCTAAAGAATGATTCAGAAAAAAGAATCATTATTCCATTTTCAAAGATGCCTAATTTATTTGTTTGTTTATTAAGCATCATTACTTGATTTCCTCATGCACTGTTTCAGGCCCTGAGATACAGTCTTAGCAAATCTGATATGGTCCTTGCCCCTACTGAAGTTAAAATCCAACAGGACAATGCAGATTCTGAACAGTTAATTATATAAGAACTTTTTTTCACATTTTCCTAAGTGCTATAAATGGAATATAAACGTGATAGAGACAAGTGATAAGTTTAAGGCTGAGGTTGGCTGCCTAATGTTAAGTAAGTGTGTATTTTAAAGAGGGAAGTCTTCTGTGAGAAGATCACATTTGAGCTGTGACCCTAAGTATAAAAAGGAGTCACTTGTGTGAATATCTACAAGAAGAACATTCAAGATACAGGTTATAAATAGCAAGTGCAGAGTGCTGAGACCAGAATGAACTCCACATGGTCCATTGAATGAAGGAAGCCAGTTGAGCCTGAGGGTGGTGGAACACTTTGGCATGGGGAAAGAAGTTTAGTGAAAAAAGATGGTTCATTAACTTAACCAACTTACCAAATAGTATTTTTTTCCAACTAAAATTACTCAAATTTTAGTTCCCCTGTAATATTTCTTAGCTTTAAAAGTGGCCATTTAGCTATAAGGATCTATAGGACAGACATTGTGGGTATACAAAACAATAAACACCAAAATAAAATTTGAGAAGTTCATGCAAAAATTTTTCTTTAAACAGCACTTAAAAATAAAAACTCTATAATTGTAAAACTCACAACTACGTTAAAATACATATTCAATATTTGCCTGGCTGGTTACATACACATCATTAAAAATTGGAGATGTTCACTTCATTAATTGAACATGAGATTTAAAGAACCCAGTTGCAGTATTTTGTTAATCTGAAACATTGATGTACACATTGAAAATTCAGATCTTAGGGTATCTGGAGCTCAGGACAAGAGCAGTCTAGCCAGTAAAATATGCAAACAATCTTTACTTCAAGGTGATATTACATTTTTGGTTCAACTTTTGTTAATCTGAAACATTGATGTACACATTGAAAATTCAGATCTTAGGGTATCTGGAGCTCAGGACAAGAGCAGTTTAGCCAGTAAAATATGCAAACAATCTTTACTTCAAGGTGATATTACATTTTTGGTTCAACTTACACCTTTACTAATTTTCCATAATTTGATAAATTCATGTCTAATAAAAGATGTGTGTGTGTGAATATGAAGCTTAATTTTATATTCAATTTTCAATTGACTTTGAACTGCTCATATGTTCACTTGCTCAAAAATTTCTGGTTGGCTGATTTGAATGCTCTTAACCTTTGGAATCTATTAAATAAAAATCTTATCATATAGCCCAAAATAGCTGATTTAATTAATGTTTTTAAAATATTCATCGTCTTAATCACATTTACATTTTAACATGAAGATACCAGCTTCTTTATAGTTTCAGTTTCTAAGTATTTACAGTTATAATACGGAAGCAGGAGTTCATGTTTGATTAGTGATATTTAATTGCTGGCTGTCTCTTCTATTCAGTTTTCATGTCAGATTTTTTGGGTTTCTTACTTACAAAATAAAAATTCACTTGATAGGTCATAATCTAAAATAAATGAATTGAGCTGGCTGGTTAGCTCACTTGATTGTGGCATGGTGATGATAACAGCAAGGTCAAGGGTTTGGGTTCCCTTACCAGCCAGCTGCTAAAACCAAAAAAATAATAATTATTATTATCATTATTTAATTCTTATATCCATACTTTATGGCAGAAAAACATAACCTTCTTGTTTGTGTAAATATGTAAAAACATAGATGAATAACTAACAAAAAAGAAATGTAAGAAAAATTTGGTGCCATCTGTCAAGTAATAGTAAGTTCTAGGCATATAGCTACGTGCTGAATATGCATTGTCTTTAAAACTAAGATCTATAATACATATTTATTTTTATTACAACACATATGAAAACCAGAGTTTCAAAGAAATTTGATTAAGTTGTTTATTTGCAATCTTTCCATTCTTCTGAAGCAAGCATTTAATGCAATAAATTTCCTCCTTAGTACTGCTTTTGCAGTATCCCACAGGTTTTGGTATGATGTGTTATTATTTTCATTACTTTCAATAAATTTTTTGATTTCCTGTTTAATTTCTTCTTGGACTCATATGTTATTAAGTAGAATGTTGTATAATTTCTACGTGTTTGTGTCACTTTCAGAGTTCCATTTGTTATTGATTTCTAATTTTAATCCATTGTGATCAGAAAAAATACATGGAATAATTCCAATTTTTTTTTAATTCGTTGGGACTTACTTGGTAACCTAACATGTGGTCCATCCTGGAGTATGTTCCATGTGCTGATGAGAAGAATGAATATTCTGAGGTTGTTGGATGGAATGTTCTGTAGATATCTGCCAAGTCCAATTGGTCTAAAGTTTTGTTTAGATCTTGTGTTTCTCTATTGATATTTTGCCTAGATGATCTGTCCAAAGTTGAGAGTGGGGTGTTCAGGTCCCCACCATAATGGTGTTATTCTCTATCTCATTCTTTAGATATAATAGTGTTTGCCTTATTAATCTGGCTGCTCTGACATTGGGTGCATATATATTTATGATTGCAATATCATCCTGAATGGGGAAAAGCTGAAAGCTTTTCTCTTAAGAACAGGAACTAGACAAGGATGCCCACTCTCACCACTTCTATTCAACATAATTTTGGAAGTACTAGCCAGAGCAATCAGAGAAGAGAAGGAAATAAAAGGCATCCAGATTGGAAAAGAAGAAGTCAAGCTCTTTCTGTTTGTAGATGACATGATCCTATATATTGAACAGCCTAAAGACTCTACAAAAAAACTCTTAGAGTTGATAAATGATTTCAGCAAAGTTGCAGGATACAAAATCAACACACAAGAGTCAGTATCATTTCTATACTCTAACAGTGAACATGCAGAAAAAGAAATCAAGAAAGTTAGCCCATTTACAATGGCCACCAAAAATATAAAATAGTTAGGAATAAAATTAACTGAGGATGTGAAAAATCTCTACAAAGAACTACAAACCACTGTTCAGAGAAATTAAAGAGGACACAAGAATATGGAAAGATATCCCATGCTCTTGGATTGGAAGAATTAACATTGTGAAAATGTCCATATTACCCAAAGTTATCTACAGATTCAATGCAATCCCCATCAACATCCCAATGACATTTTTCTCAGATTTTCTCAGAAACAGAAAAAACTATCCAGTCATTTACATGGAACAACAAAACACCACACACAGCCAAAGCAATCCTGAGCAAAAAAAATAAAGCTGGAGGAATAACACTACCTGACTTTAAACTATATTGCAAAACTATAATAACCAAAACAGCGTGGTACTGACATAAAAACAGACACATGGATCAATGCAATAGAATAAAGAAACCAGAAATCAACCCATGTACCTACAATGATCTGATCTTTGACAAAGGCACCAAGTCTACACATTGGTGAAGAGACTGCCTCTTCAGCAAATGGTGCTGGGAAAACTGGATATTCATATGCAGGAGGATGAAACTAGACCTGTATCTCTCACCATATACCAAAATCAATGCAAAATGGATTAAAGAATTAAATATACATTCTGAAACAATAAAACTCCTTAAAGAAAACATAGGGGAAACACATAAACAAATGGGATTATATCATAGTAGAAAGCTTCTGCACAGATAAAGAAACAATCACCAGAGTGAAAAAACAACCAACAGAGTGGGAGAAAATATTTTCAAAATATACATCTGACAAAGGATTAATATCCAGAATATACAAGGAACTCAAAGAACTTTCCAGCAAAAAAAATAACCCAATTAAAAAATGGGCAAAGGAGATGAATAGATATTTCTCAAAGGAAGATATATGAATGGCACACAGACACATGAAAAAATGCTCACCATGTGGGATCCAAACCCTCGGCAGGAGCGCCGCCTCACTCCCAAGTGGCACACTGTAGCAGTGCGCCACCAGGCCGGCCAAGTTCTGTCTTTTTTTAACTAGTGCTTTCTCACTTTAATCTTCTGAGAATGATCCTATCAGCAGGAATTTTTATGTGGATGCTATGGGTTAAATGTGGCCCCAAAATTCGTGTATTGAAAACTTGACTTCCACTGTAACAGTGTCAAGAGGTTAGGAAATCCTATTATGGCAATTAAAAGGTGGGGCCTTTAGGAGGTGATTAGATTGTGAGAATTGAACCCTGGTGACTGGATTGATCCATTCATGGAATAATGGGCACAGTTCTGATGGCTTTAAAAGGAGAGCAAGTAAAAAGTTAGTGCTCTTCCTCAGCCCATTCTCGCCATGTGGTACCCTGAGTTGCTATAGAAGAAGACCCTCACCAGATGTGTTCCCTGGACTTTTGACTTCCCAGACTTGGAAACTATAGGAAATAAATTTCATTTCTTCATAAGTTATGCAGTTTCAGGTATTCCATTATAGGCGACAGAAACATGGATTAAGGAAGTGTGTGTAGATGGAGAATTCATAACTTGATGAAAGAGGATTTTAGTAAGTTTTACAGATTACGTGTTTGGTGTTCTGAATTATGGGACGCTGATATAACACTCTCACAGGCAACAGGCTTGGCCATTTGCTGTAGAGCAATGCTTAATTCAACTGTGTATATTCTGACTTGAAAACCGAAGCTGGGAGAACCCAGTACAGCAGGGCTATATTGTAATATCTCCTAGAAGGATCTGTGCCCCAAATAAGAAAGGAAAGTTTGCAACTGATTATCATTCCTGCGGATTGCATTGGGTATAAAAGATTGAAGCAAGTTATGCCATATAGGGAAAGAAGGAGTGATAAGATCTGTTTGTCCTAAATTAAGGTTACGGATGCTCAGACTTTTGAAGCTATTCAGAAAGAATGATCTCATCAGCAGATGCAATATCTGAAAATAACTTAAACTCATTTTGAATACAACATGAGGTATTGTTGAAATACCCTACTGTCTATGACAGCTACATTCACAGTCTTGTGTTAAGAACATATAAATAATCTATAGCCTAACAAGAAGAAGGGAGTCTCTTATTACCTTTCAAAAAAATCCCTAATACAACACCCTTTAATCTTTTAAATACATTATAATAAATGAATTGATCACTTTCAAAATCAATGTAGGACTTTGAATTATGTGCTCTTGAAATAAACGCCACCCCAAAGCTGGACCCTGTAGGTTGGCTTCATAAAGTTTACAAAAAGATAAAGAAATGGGAGAAATAAGCAACTAGACTAATGAGAAGTGGAGAGTGAAGTGAAGTGGAGTAGGAGTGTGGGTAGGTGGGAAGATATTGAGCAACCTAAACCAGCAAACTCATATCTCACAAAAGAAAAGGACAATAGAATTTCAATTGGTCAGAAAAATACTACAGTGAATTATCCATTTATCCGATCATTTATTATTTTTTTTTCAAGTAGACATATGTCAAGCAGGTAAAAGCAAATTAGGACATCACATTTGAAGGCATAGTCATTACTTTTGGAATTTTATTCCAGAGCCCTGCCCTTATAAAATACAGCTTGGAGGTCAGCCCCACTGTCTCAGGAATTACACAGTCAGGTGTGCAGATGAGACAGACACATATACCGGTTTCATCTCAGCCAGTTGGAGCCACTCACCACTGTCATGTAAATCGTTGCCAAATCAGCATTTTCTTGAATTCAGTGGAGACAAGAAGAAACAGGTTGTGAATAACTCAATAAAATGGATACAGTAATATAAGCCTAATTTGAAAACTTGCCTGCAAAATTCTGAATAAAAGTGTCACAGAGTTCTCAGAAATATGAACTATATGTAAAGAGTAATTAATACATTTTTTCTGCAGACATTCAAAATGCTGGAAGTAGAACTAAGTCTTTAGTGTATTCAAATAGCATGAGTATTCTGTTACCTTTGTGAATGTCTATTCAGAAATTAATTGCTACAAACTATTTCAGGATAGAATATAACAAACTAAAAATTATTTCTGTTTTAAACACAAATGTACTAAAGAAAAGTGTTTTAAACTCAATATGTTTAATTACTAGAATTCTGGCCTGCGGTCATATTCAAAGTGCAATTACTCTATATGTAAAATGAAGTTACTTCGGTTGCTTAGTTCTGAAACTTCCTCAGACATGCCAGGCTTATGACTATCAAGTGGGCATAACTTCCCGGGTTTTGTAAGTATTCTTTTTATTTGGGAAATGAAGTTAATGATCATAAAAGTGAGTATCGTACATTTTCACTAAACTGACAAATTTCTACTACACCTCTTTTGTAGCCTTAAAGACAATTTTATAAATCTATTCTAATTGTAAAGATATTGTTTAGGGTCAATATAAATTTATAAAATAATACTTATCATAATGTATTTGTTATATTTCTAAGATGTGTTTTTATCAATATGTGACTCTAGGAAGGTTTTCTTACTCAAAGAAATATTAGAAATAAAACGTTTTGAGATTTTTACCATTCTGTGTAACAGACTACATTGGGTTAATGAGGCATCGATAGTCATATGGGGAATTTCTTATGTACTTTTAAGCATAATAGAATGAGGATTTCAAAGATTCTGAAATAGACCTAAATCGCTTTATTAAAATACCTTACATGTTTGAATATAAAACATAGACATATTATGATTATAACTTTTTCAATATACAACTAAAATGAATTTGTAATAAAAACTAAAATAATTTTTAATAAATGCAGTAAACTTACAATAAATGAAAAGAATTTATAACAAACTCAAATAGATGGAATCTTCAATGTCTATTTTTCTGGATTTACCACTTTCGTATCTCCCTCTCTGGAGCCACACATTACTTGAGGGAGCCTACTGTTGAATCTTGGAAGGCAAGTCTAATGCTAGAAATTCTCAAATATTATGGGATGAGCAAGTGAGAATTCCACTGGTAAAGGCTGAAGGACTAGCAGCACATGTAGCAGTTTTTCTTAGATACAGGTAGAAAAATCAGTGGATTTCAAGGTGACCTGTGACAAAATTGCTGATTTATTATTTAATCAGAGAAGAGTTGCAGGTGGCAACATGCTATTTATTTCCTCAAAAGGCTTTGCTTGCTGACATTTCCTGCTGGAATAAAATAAGAGCCTCCATCATGTTGAGAATGGCATACATGTCCCCTGCTCCTGCTGATGGGTCTTAGACTACAGACACACCCTTGGGGAGAGAGGAAATCTGCAACTCATTAGCTACTGGCTCACTGAAAGAAAAAGAAAACAAAATAAAACACAGAAACAAAACAAAACAGCAACAACAAAAAGATAGCTTGTTCTCCTGACTCTGATTTATAAAACTACAGTAAAAACAAAAAATAAATAAATAAGAAGAAATATTCAAAGAGCATGAAGAGGAAAATGATATAACACCTTCAAAGGAGCAACAATAAAACTTTCAGATAACTCCAACTTAAACAGTTGCCTCCAGAAAACAATGGCATAAAACAAAATAATGACCAAGATAAAATTGTGTATCCAGTGCTATTGACTGAATTGTATTCCCCCAAACCCGTGTGTTGAAGTCCTAACCCCTAGTGTGACCGTATTAGAGATAAGGCCTATAAGGAGGGTAACTACCATTAAAGGAGATCATAAGGGAGGGGCCCTGATAGGGTTAGTGTCCTCATAAGAAAAGTGCCCTCTATCTCTCTCTACTCAAGCACACAAAGGAGAGGTCATGTGAGCACACAGTGAGACAGTGGTCACCTACAAGCCAAGAGAAGAGGCCTCAGAATAAAACCTTCCATGCTGGCACCCTGATCTTGGACTTCCAGCTTCCAGAAGTGTGAGAAAATAAGTTTCTGTTGTTTAAACCACCTAGGCAGTGGCATTTTGTTATTGAAGCCCAAGAAGACTAATGCAACCAGCAAAATGTTCTCTCCAAATAAGACACTCCAGAAGTGTGAGAAAATAAGTTTCTGTTGTTTAAACCACCTAGGCAGTGGCGTTTTGTTATTGAAGCCCAAGAAGACTAATGCAACCAGCAAAATGTTCTCTCCAAATAAGACAGGATAAAGGCATTTTTGGAAAAACAAATTAAGAAATTTTCCACTAACAGCCATATTAAAAAGGTATTGTTAGGAAAAAAGAAATATAATCAGTTTGAGATAAAGGGGGTGAAGAGTGATTTTAAGAATTAACATGTGAGGAAATCGAAATTATTATTACCTATGTAAAAATAATAGCAATGTTGTATTGATTAAATATATGTAGAATTAAGACAGTAGGTATATATTTGAGGTCACTTGGATATTCCTGTCCCTCTACTTTGGATACTTTGCTGGTCTCAAAAGATGTGTCTGATTTGAGAATGCCTTATTTCTATTTCTCACACTTATTTGATACTTCTACAAATCCATAAAATGCATATTTAAAAAATTTTTTTTTCACAGTTGGCCAGTAAAGGGATCCAAACCCTTTACCTTGGTGTTACAAGGGTGTGCTCTAACCAACTGAACTAAGCAGGCACCCCTAAAAATATAAATTTTTAGCTTAGAATAATTTCAGTTTTACCAAAAAGTCATAAAGCTAGTACAGAAAACTCCCAGCTACCCAATTTCCCCTAGTTTTAACATTACTATGCTACATTGTAACAACTAATAAATCAATATTGATACATTCATTATTATTAACTAAAGTCTGTACTCAGATTTCTTTACTTTTTATTTGATGTCTTTTTTTTTTGTCCCAGTCTCCCAACCAAGATGCATTTAATAGTCATGTTTTCTTAGGCTCCTCTCGACTATGAGAGTTTATCAGACTTTCCTTATTTTTAATGATCTTTACAGTTTTGAGATGTACTGGTGTGTTATTTTCTAGAATATCCTTTAACTGTATGAAGTTTTTCTCATGGTTACAGAGAGGTAATAGATTTTGGGGTGGAAGACCACAGATTTCAAGGTTGTTTTTTTTTCCCCTATGAGCATTGAGCTCATTGTAACCATTGCAATATGAAATAATATATTTGAGTAATGACAAACGTTTAGTTAAAACATTTTACTTACTATAAAAAGTATGATGTTAGCTAAATTCCTTATAAGGAATCAAGTGAACATATTTAGGTGAAGAACCACCAATGGAGACCAAGTAGGACATGTGTATTTTTAGTTGAAAATTAAATTTCCTTAAGGACAAAGCAATTGTATGTTAACAAAATTTTGGTAGGTTTTTAAAAATCTGCTTCACATTAGAAAAGTGAATTCCATTATTTGAAATACTAAATATTTCCCAGAACAATTGAGCACAAAGTCACTTCCCCACAACTTTGTCTACTATTATTCACAAAATAGAATAAGTATACATGACGGGGTTCTCATTGCAGATCCAGACATAGGGTATTCTTTCTAAAAGTTAAACCAGCATTTTTAAAAGACCATTTGTTCCTCGATTTCCCTTAGGTATTAATAATGGAGCCACTAATTTTACTCTAATTAACTAAATTTTCACTAATTTTACAACTATCAAATGAACAGTCATTTACTGAGTTTTTATGTGCCTTACACTGTGTTCATCAGTCTGTGTACAGTAGAAAAGAAGGTTATGATTCCTGTGTTCAGATAAACATAATATTTGGAGAAATACATTTGACATAGGCGGTAAGTGCAAAATGAGTTTAGAGAATCAATAATGGGAAGAGGGTTCTAAAGCAGGAAGCTAGATAGAGACAAGAACAGGAGGAGGAAAACTGGTTATTTGCAAATGAGACAACTGGTACAAGTTCCCCAAGGATGTAGGCATGTACATGCACAAAATTGGCCACAGTAGACAAAAACAATTCCAGACAGGGAGCCCCCATCCCAAGTTAGGTGCCCTTCTGTTGGACCAATGAGCTTCCACCAGTTAGGGTGCCGATCACTTTAACCAATAAGACAGAGACCACATTCAGGGCTCAACCAATGACTAAATGACATGAATACAGCTAAGAGGACTTAAACCCCCAGGAATGTAACCCTGGGGCTATTGAGCCACTCCGTCCTTTGAGCTTGCTGCATCCTCTCTAAAATGTATTCTTGCTTTGCTAAATAAAACTGCTCTTTGCTTTATGTTTCTGGCATGTCTCTCCCAATTCTTTGTTCAAGATACCAGGAACCCGGATTTAGACAGCAGAACCTGAAATTTCCTTTAACAGTTCCAAGACTAGAATTGTCAGAAAGTTTTGACTGAGAAGGCAGAACATTTGCTGGGCCTGACTTTAAAGTACTGTAGGCCTTGGAGCACCAGAGCAGAAAGAAGAGGATATTATTCAGGGCAAGCATCGTTTTGTGTAGATGTTGGAATGAGACAAATGGTCTTGGAGACCATTAGGGTAGGACCTGGGAGGGCCTGGATAGTCCGTGTCACAGAGCAGGAAATACTTCCAAGACATTATTTTGCTTTCTATGCTAAAAACTACTCAGAGGAGACACATTTCGGGACTCACGAATCATTTTTGACACATAATAGTTCAGTGTAATATAAAACGTTACAGAAAAAAATGACCTGCATGGTTGATGACATTTACTTGGGTGTTTTAGGTTCATGTGTTCAACTGAAAAATGATAGTCCAATCAGTAAAGTTTGGTGATCCTAGAAACATGGAGTTTTATATCATCGTTAGTCATAACAGTCCTAAAACTTTTTTGTGTGGGTGTTGAAAATGGAGTATCAAGACAAATTGTTGATTATAATTCTGCATTTTGGTGCAATAGATATTTTAAAAATGCAAATCTTTATAAAGCCCATATGAAAATTATTGGTAAATAGTGTTTGCTAATGCTCTTGAAAAAATTCCATTAGTTTGGTGGATTATGTGAAGTAAGAGAGGTTGTGTGATTTTTTTCTCTCCCAAGTGCTGCAGACATTTGTAAATCATCTGTGTTAGGGCACACTATACATTAACTACAGAATTGCACCAACATCTACAGAAATACAATTTATGGAATTGAATAATAACACAAATATCCAACTCAAACTCCCACTTTGATTCCTTTCTTGTTTTTTTGGTACAGTCTATGAGTAAAAAATGAAACAAAAAGCCATGCTGACAGAGGGAAGAGAAGATCATCCTGCCAATAGAGAGAGATGCTTTGGTGCTTCGTGAAAGAGAGCAGATTAAACAAACCTCCAGCTGTCTCACGGGTGAGGAGTGAAGCTTGCTGCATCACCTACTGCTCAGTGTTGTTTGGGGCTGATAACAAGACAGAATGAAGCCACCGTGGAGCCTTTTCTCTGCGTGGCTCCTGGAGCCAAACGTAACTAAACAGCACAGAGAGCTGGAACAGAGCTGGGCCACTTGTAGCTCATTTCTTTTTGTCAGTTTTCTTTAAGTCTGAGTTGTCAGCTAAGCAAACCTTTGACCCTGTGAAGCAGTCCATTGGCCATACAAGAAATCAGGATGGAAGAGTGGGCATGTGTTATTTATTCTTAGCCCAAATTTGCTTATTTCACCAGAGGAGGCATAAAAATATCTCACACAGTTTTCACCAGACATAAGTAACTCTCAGTTGTATTTTCTTGGATACTCATGTCTTTTCAGATTTTGTCATGGTACTTCGATTTGTGATATCAGATCTCTGATAGGTTTGACCAAAAGACCCTTAACTTTTCTCTCAGCTTCACTAAACTTTCCATAGGTTTTCTTCTTGCCTCTAAGCCCCTTGTGCTCCTATTCTTGGAGCATTTAGAAAACATTAGAAAACTTGCAAATTTTTTCTCTGCCCCATTGAGATGTAAATATTTCAAGCCTCTGGCCACTAGGAACCACCCTGGTACTCTCTCTTTCTATGACTTTGCCATTTTTTTCAGATGCCACATTTAAGTGAGATCATTACAGGGGTGTAGTAAGGGGAATGAGACGTGAGTCAAAGGTAGAAACTTGAAGTTTTAAGGTAAATAAGTTCTGTGGACCTAGTGTGAATCCTGGTATTATACTTAATAATAAGGTATTATATACTTGAAATTTGCTAATAGATCTTAAGTATTCTCAGCACACACATACACACACACACACACACACACACACACAGGAATCATGTGAGGTGATGGATATGCTAATTAGCTTGATTGTGGTAGTCATTTTACAATATATATTTACATCAAACATCATTTAAATATATAATTTTTATTTGTCCTTTTTACCTCAATAAAGCTGTAAACAAACAAATCAGAAAACAAAACAGAACAAAAAGCAATGCCCTAGAGCTATGCTGTTTAATACAATAGCCACTAACCACATGTGGCTTTTTAAATTTAAGTACTCACTTAAAATTATACAAAATCAAACATTCAGTTTTTCAGCCTCACTAACCACATTTCAAGTACTCAGTAGCCAGATGTGGCTACCATATAAGACAATGCAAATTATAGAATATTTCCATCATCACGGAAAATTCTCTTGGGCAACACTGCTCTAAGAGATGGTAGAACAATGGTATGGAAGGGAGCCGGGCATCTGAAGGACTAATTGGGTAGAGCCATCTGCTGATCCATGCCTACTTCAAAAGGTTATATGAAAGAGAAATAAACTTATATCTCAAATCCCCCCAAAATATAAAGTCTCTGGCCAGTTTTTCAATACAGGAATGTCTTTCCCATCCATTTGAAATGTATTCATGAAGAAAGATAAACTCCTATCTCCCAGTTTCTTGGGAGGCTAGGATCCTAAAAAGCTCCAAGGTGTAAAACTACCCATTGTCATGAAGATAGGAGAAAATTCACTTTTACTTTGGGTAAGGCCAGTTAACACAGGTGGCCTGTGATTCTCCCTACCCCAGCTCTTAAAAATTTTTCAGCCCTTTGTTTTAGCAGAGTTAAATTCAGTCTGTCTCTTACTTCAGTAATCTTAAGATCCTCCCCGCTGTTGGTCCAGTGCAATTTTTGCTTTGATAATTTTAAGAAAAGTGGTAGATTTTCAGCTTGTCCCACTTTTTCTTGTTCTAAGGGTGTGAGAAATTATTTCCTAGCTCTTTCTACATAAGAGATGAAAGTGGGAATAATATATACTTTCAACAAAACTATCATATGACTAGACCTAATGATACGTGTGTAGCACAAAAGAGAATGCAATATTTCTTCAAATGCAAATGAAGCATTCACCAAGACAGACTCACTGTGGGTAACAAATCATATCTCCACAAATTTAAAACAATAGAATATAATACAATGTGTGAGGACACGTCAAAAAGTGCGTGGAAAGATTCATATTATCTTTTATTTTATTTTATTTTATTTTATTTTTTTAAATTTTATTTTGTCGATATACAATGAGGTTGATTATTGTGGCCCATT
>NW_007727441.1:71908-150165 GCF_000696425.1 Galeopterus variegatus
TGTGTGTGTGTGTGTGTGTGAATTTATTTATTTATTTATAGCTCCCACCAATAAGTGAGAACATGTGGTATTTCTCTTTCTGTGCCTGACTTGTTTCACTTAATATAATCTTATTTTTCACAAACTGTTTGAAGTACCCTAGTATATCCTTGGAATAGAAAATAATTTAACTTGTAATTTTTAAAAATAATCTGGAAAATTCCCAAATACATAGAAATTAAGCAACCCCTATGTAAATCAAAGGGTCAAGAGGACATCCTGGAAAAATTTTTAAATATTTTGAACTGAATAAAAATAATAGTTCAAAGCTCAAAATTTGTGAGAAAGAACTGTCAAAGAACAAAATCACAACAAATTTAGTTGAAGATCTCAATTGGCCTTATTGCGATTCTAGAATCGGGCAACACACTCCATAAAATAGAATAAGTGTTCCAATGAGCCAAGCAGAGGAGGTGATTTTATAGATAGAAAAAGGCTGACGAAAGCAGAAACAAAGAACAAAAAGCAGCTTGGTCATTTCAAAGTTACTTTCCTTCTAAGGTGGGGACAAGAAGACAGAGCAATAGAAACATAACATCAGGTTACTTCAGGCTATTTCTTTTGTGTAAGGATTAAAGCAGAGGGAACTTTATTATCATACCTGTTGAAGATTTAAACAGGCCTGTTACCATTCTCCTTACTTCTTGAAAGGTCAGACCACAGTCTAAGTGACATGGAACTTAGTAGGGGTGACTACTTTGATTTTTAGTCTGGTATTTTGGGACCTAGTTCAGGAACTTAGTCCAAAACAATGGCCCCCTATAATTTTTATTTAACATAACCAAAACAGTGCTTAAATAGAAATTAATGCATTAAATGTTTACATTAAAAAATAAGAAAAGTCTCAAATAATAATCTAAGCCTCCAATTTATGACATTAGAAAAAGAACAAACTAAACCTGAAGCAAGTAGCAAAGCAAAATCCTGATTACTGTGATCCAAAGGACATTCTGAAAACTCATGAACTAGTAACACTTGTTTTTCTTAATTTTAATCATTTATTCACAGAAAAGTAATGCAATCTAAGACCTATTTACATAATTAATTAGTTAGTGGTGTGAAAATAATTATATTTACTCTCCAGTCCATTTGCAAATGTCTGTTTATGAGAAATAGTGATGCTAAAATACTGCAGGCCACTCAACTGTGAATCTAGATTTCATTCACTGTCAAATGAATCAACCTTTAGTCAATTTTATATTAGCCTCTGGGATATATAATAATAATGAGCTATTTGACTCCAAATATCAGTGTGTTTTTAATGAGTGCTCTTAATGGATATTTATTCAGTAAATTAATGCAGCATTTTATGTCCCTTATATATAGCCAATAGTAGTTTTCAATTTTGTAACAACTTGATAATACAAGTGTCTCTTATTAATGTGTTCTAGATTCAAACTGTAAAGTAAGAAGAATATATTGTTAAGAAAATATAATATAGCCAATAGTAGTTTTCAATTTTGTAACAACTTGATAATACAAGTGTCCCTTATTAATGTGTTCTAGATTCAAACTGTAAAGTAAGAAGAATATATTGTTAAGAAAATATAGCAACACTAGTATATTTATAAGCCAAGATCTAAACGGCAGTAACATTGTGTTTTAATATTTCCTTACTTTGGAAAAAAGGTTGCAAAGGTGTTTGTTGTAATCATTCATGGTAAAGAATAACTACATACTTTTTTAATCCCGTAATTATATAGACCAAATCAAACATGATTAAATGAGACTGCAAATAAACATCATCCATAGTATTTTTCCCAGACAAAAATCTGAACTTAACTAAAACAATTGCATACATGTGGTTTATATAATGTCCTAAAAACAATATTTTTTTCACAGTTTAAAGAAGGAACTGGGAAATGTGTATGTGATAGAAAAAAAAATGATGATTTAAGCTATAAGTTATTCTCGTAGAAGTTAAGTAAATATGTAATTATAAATACCATTGTCTATTTATAAGATGCTCTCCCTATACCAGGAAATTTTTTTAAAAAAATTCTTATCACCAGAGAGGAGGAGTCAAAGTTGAGAGAAATCTGCACAAACAGACCTTGATATAATAACTCTTATCTTCCTTTGGTCTCCCACGTACATTTTAATTTACCACAAATTGTCACTCTTTGTTCAACCTAGTATATAAACACTTAGGCCTAGCCACATCTTTGGGTCTTCATTTTTCTGGTGAGGACTCCCATGTACATATAAAAATTACCAAATAAAACGTGTGGGTTTTTCTCCTGCTGCTAGTCTGTTTTATGTTAGTCTCAGCTGGAAATTAAAAGGGTAGAGTAAGAATTTTTACTTCCCCAACAGTGAATGAAAGAAACTGGTCCGGAGCAGAAGAATGGTCTCAGTCATGTAGGGCCAGCTTCAACATTTAACACAAATATTTTCCTGACTCTGTACTAACTCATTGTTTCTTGAACAAGTATGTGCATAGAGGATTGAACACAAATATCACTTATCAAAAGTTTGAAACTTCTTTGCTCTACTATAAAATAAAATATTTAAACTGGATGATTTCTGGAGTATCTTTCTGTTCTCAGATTCTGTGATGTTTTGAATAACCAAACCATTTGAAGACTACTTATAGTCAGACAATTTAAATGATAGATCAAATCTTCAGATTTGAAAAGTGCCTCCTCTAAGGTAGGCACTTTTAGGCCACTAGCAAATATTCTGACCAAGATGCAAGATCAGTACCTATTTTTCAGACTAATATTAGTTACTGAATATTAGTTTACAATCTCTGTATTGACATGCTTTCATTCTCTCCTTGTATGGTCTTATGTATCTCTGAATTTTTCATAGTAAAGGTCTCCTTAAGGCCTCCTCAAAACATTAGAGGAAAGAGATAGAAATACCACTACCCAAATTAAATTAGCTTTTGGCTTTTCTATTATTATACCACACACACACACACACACACACAGATATGTTTTTATTAGCTTTGGCATATATGTTTGAGATGTTCAGACTTAAATCATACATTATCTTACATAATCAAAATTAACTTTTGGGTCTTAGTGACTAGAGCAAGAGTGCGCAGCTCGCTCAAAGTTGTACACAGGCATTTGCTTCATTTCCCAGAGAATTAGGAGGTACTGCAGCAGACCTCTGTTAATGCAAATCAAAAAGGACATGACAAATACATTGAGCTAGTAAGCTCCTGAGAATAACGTTTTTTAAATACTCAAATAAAATGGCTAGGTAAAAGAAAATCTTATATGCAGAGTTGTAGTGGATTGAATTATGTCCCCCCAAAACTCACTGAAGCTTCAATTGTGTCCCCCTAGTGTTATGTATTGGAAACTTAGCCCCTACTGTGACTGTTAAGAGGCTGGGAAATCCTGTTATGGTAATTGAAGAGTGGGGCTTCGAAGAGGTGATTAGATTATAGGATGGTGTAGGAGTAAATGTATTAAAACTGGTGGTCAGGGGTGTGGTTTGGAGGGCCTTAAAAGGAGAGTGCACGAGGTTACACTCTGCTCTCTCTGCTTGCACCATCTTGCAATGTGGGACCCCAGTGTCACTGCAGTCACCACCAAGACCCTCACCAGATGTATTCCCTGGACTTTAGACTTCCTAGTATGAAACTGTAAGCAATAAATTTCATTTTCTTTATAAAAAAAAAAATAACGAAGCTGCATAGGCAGAGGAAACAAGCAATTTCAAGTATGAACTCTAAGTTGAAAGTCATGAGATATCTTTAAGGGCTGGCATGGATTTATGATAAAGCTAATTCTCAATGGGAAAACTGTACATTCCTTGGTTAGTAGCAGCAGTGATTTATTTATTTATCAATGGTTCCTCTGCTGAGGAAGGCAGAAAAGCACACAGAACACCTGTATAAGAATACCTGCCAAATTTTTAACTGGGAGAGGGAGAAACAAAATTCTTTTTATTTTATATTCTTCCATATGGTTTGCAGTTTTTAATTAGGAAAATGTGTGACATTTGTGATTTTTTTGTTAATTCTACACACTTTTTGAAAACCTACTATATATCATGCATTGTTCTAAGCTTTGGGAAAATAAAGTGAACAAACAAATAAATATACCTACCTTCTCAGAGCTTACATCTTGGAAAATAATTCATGAAACAAAGAATAAGCTTATAGATGTAAAAAGCAGACATGTAAAAACTCAGCTCCTATAATAGTTCTCATTAATGATAACAGCTAAACAAGTGATTTTCTAACTAATTTTTTTATTTTGCCTAATCTCTTATGATTTTTATAAAAATCTATGTACTTAATTACCAGAAAAATAATCATGCCATATATTTTTAAATTTTCCACAAGAATTAAATGATTCTTCATTAGTACAAAACTGCTAATTTTTTATTTTGGGGTACTTGATTATATAATGCAAATTATTCCTTGATAAGTGTTGCTAAATTTTATCCTCTCTACAGTCTGATATTAAAAAACAGCCAAGCTAATCTTATGTTAATAGTTTTTTTCTACTGAAAATGTATAACTTCAAACTTATGTAAGAAACATTTCATTTTTTCTTTTAAATTTTACACATTTAGAAATATGATTTATTTTAAGTTCTTTTTCAACAGCAAAACAGAATGAGGAATTCTAAGACACGTTTATAGTTTATGACTTATAAGGCTGAAAAATAGAGCAAAATTACTTATACAGAAAAAGAGATATGGAAAAGCAGAGAATCATTAAATAATCTAAACACCAGGCTGTGCTTCTTCTCTGTGTACAGACATCACCAGGGCAGGTCTACAATCCCCTAAGATTTCCTGAACCTTCTCTGGGCCATTTTACTCTCCAAATCAGGAGATACAGGGGAGATACATCAGTTGGGTGTCATGCTGCCCAAATGTGCAGTATAATAGTGCATTTGATATGATGTAACAAAGTACCACAGACAGGATAGTTTAAGCATCAAGAATTTATTTTCTGACAGTTTTAGAGGCTGCAAGACCAAGATCAAGGTACCCGCGGAGGTGGTTTCCTCTGAGATCTCTCTTCCCGGCTTGCGGATGGCTGCACTCCTGCTGCCTTTGTGTCTTCTTCCCTGTTGTCTCTTCACGTGTCCTGATCTTTTCTTATAGGAACATCAGTCAGATTAGACTAGGGGCCACCCTAACGGCTTCATTTAACTTAATGAACTCTTGAAAGGCCCAATATCTAAACACAGTCATATTCCAAGATTCTGGGGCTTAGGGCTTCAGCATATAAATTTGGATGTCACAATTTGGTCTGTAACAGATTTCTTCTCTTCCTCCTTCTCCTCCTCCACTTTCCTAAGTAAACTTTTTGGTCTGGAGAGGCTGGTAAACGTATTATCTACATATTAATATATAGATAATCCCAATGTTAGTCTCTTAACTGAGAATCTACCCCATTTCCTATCAACCTATCTGAATCCTGAATTTGCCCAACCTTCAAGGTTTTGCTAGAGTCTTGCTTCTTCCCAAAGGTATTCTGGGTCACTTTAGGCTCTGGCTTAGTAGTCTTTGAGGGTTAGAGGTATACAGAGTTAAAAAGCATTTCAGAAGATCATAATGGACTCCCCTAGACCTCTCACTGGACACTTCCTCATGTGCTGTTAGGTCTTGTGATATCTCCAGGTGAGATTTTCAGTTTTTAAATTCTTTTGTTACATATATTGTCATATTTGTTCCTTTCTCTTTAACTAGATCCTAAGATTGTGAGGAAAGGGTCTAACTACGTCTTACATTTCTTAGATTTTCTAGTATACTGCTGAATATTTTTAATTATGCATTCATTGCATTTTTAATGGGTGAAAAATGAATCAATTCCCTTTTAAAGTAGCTGAATGAATCTGTAAGTAGAAGCTTTTTTAAAGGTAATTTTTCTATCTACCTAAACTTAGAATAAAAACAGACGATCACCCTCTAACTTATGAAAATCACATGTTATATTTTTAATTTTTGGATAAATATATATGGTGAGGTCTGTGAGTTATCAGCTATGCACCAAGATCCGAATAGCCCTTTATTCTTGTCCCTTGAACAAATTTATGATTTCTTTCGCCTTTTGTGGTATTATTATCTACAGCATTAATCATTTTAGCAACTCTGACTTGTGCCTTAAAATAATTGTCTTATTGATATGGAAGAATATTCATCAAATATCAGTAATCTTATTCCTTTGCCAGCTACAGTTACATACCATTAGCATGAAATACTTACATGCATTATAATGTATTTTATAAAGAAAAATTCTATCAACAAACAGTAAATTGCTTTATGTAGGAAAATGTTGAGACTGGGTTCAAATGATAAATTTCTTTATAAAAGAGAACAGCAAGGAAAATAGAGAATTATGATTTTTTTCAAAGTCTTCTAATGCTCTAGCAAATGAACCTAACACACTAAACCATTGAATATCCCTGAATTAGAGCCTAGCTTCCTGGGAAATAAATTAAATGACTTCCTATAAAAGGGAAAGATTCTATACAGGGAGATCACTCACTTTTTACTTACGGAGTAGTACAAACCAGAACCTTTCTTTTTTTTTTTTTTTTTTTTTTTTTTGTAAGAAGTGTATATGGGTCAGTGTCTACCAGAGAAAACAGAAAGTACTACCAGGAATGAAGACAGAGGAAATTGAATGTAGGGAATAAATTACATGAGTGTTAGAGGTTATAAAAACAACAGAGCAGAGTGGTAGCAGCGAGATTTGCAATAACAAGTACAGACCATTCCTTTTATTTCAGCTTTGAGGTATAATTAGCAAATCAAAATTGTTTATATTTAAGGTGTACAATGTGATGATTTGATGTATGTATACATGTGAAATGATTACCATTATCGAGCTCATTAACACATCACCTTGCATTTTTCTTTTCGTTAGTGTGTGTGGTGAGAACCCTTAGATCTGTTCCTTTAGCAAATTGCAAGTGTGCAGTCAGTATAGTATTATTCACTATAGTCACCATGCTTGCATTAGTCTGTTTTTGTTGCTTATAACAAAATTCCTGGAACTGGGTGATTTATAAAGGAAAACAAAATTTATTGCTTACAGTTTCTGAGGCTGGGAAATCCAAAGTCTATCTGATAGTGGCGACAGTTACCTAGGGGTTTCACTTTGCAAGATCATAGAAGCAGAGAGAGAGAGACTTTCCTCTTCTTTTAAAGCCCTCAGAACTATACCCCTGACCATTATTAAGCCATTCACTACTGCCTGGTTCTACAATCCAATCACTTCTTTAAGTCTCCACCTTTCAATTACCATAATAGTATATCCCACCATCTTAACAGTTACAGTGGGGGCTAAATTTCTAATTCATAAAACTTGGGGGACACAATCCAATGTTCAGGGAGTTTGGGGGGGACATAATTCAATCAACCAAAATGCTGTACATTAAATCCTTAGAATTAATCACCTTATAACTGAAACTGTACCTTTTGATCACCTTCTCCTCATCCTTACCCCACAAGCCCCTGGTAACCACTATTTTACTTTATGCTTCTATGAATTTGACCTTTTTAGATTGCACATATAAGTGAGATCATGAAGTATTTGTCTTTCTGTGTCTGACTTATTTTACTTAGAAAAATGTTTATCCATGTTGTTGCAAATGGCAGGATTTTCTTCTTTTTTTAAGGCTAGATAATATTCCATCATATACATATATCACATTTTCTTTATTCATGTAGGTTGTTTCCAAATCTTGGCTATTGTGAATAATGCTGCAATGACTATCTGGGTGCAAATATCTCTTCGAGGTAGTGATTTTTATCTCCTTTGGAAATATATACCCAGAAATAAGATTGCTGGACCACTCTTAGTCTGGGGAAAAGGAAGGGAGAAGGGCTTGGTATTGCCAGAGCCCAGGGTTTGGAACATGTGATTGGAACTGGAACTAGGGCCGGCCTAACCAGAGGGAGCAGGACCCATAGAGGGATGTAGGGTTTCTGAAAAAGTCTCCCAAGGAAGAGAAGGAAGAGAAAAATGTCCTGCCTCTTTTCTTGCACTTTTAGCCCTACAAGCTCTTTCTGGGATTCCATTAGCTGAACCAGCCGTAAAAGACGGCATTAGAGCCTGGGAAATGTGTCCTTCAGGTTTCAGCATTATTGTGGTAGAGTAGAGCAGGGGGTGGAAGAAGAACAGATGTGAGAGCTAACATGCCGAGGCACGGTGCCATGGATGTCAGTTCCCGCCATGTTTTGAAAATGGGTATGATTGGGCACAAAGGCATTGCAGAGTTGCTGGACAGCAGTTTGCTACTGCTAGTCCTCACAACAAGGCCTAGGGCTCCCTTCTAAACAGCAGTCTTCACCGTGGGTACAGCTTACTTGACTGTTATTATAGACACCCCTGATGCATTTGCTCAGATTTAATAATGTCAAACAGAAGACATTTTTGGCACTTAGTTCTGTACTAAGTTCTTTATTTACATAAACTCACTTAAATTTTGAATAAACACAAAAATAATGCATTGTTAACACCATTTTATAGGTGAAGGTAAAGTCTGGCCAGCTAAAAAGGTAGCATGTCTAGAATTCATTTTTTGTTTGCTTTTCTGTCATTTTTGTTTCCTTATCCAACTTATATATTCTTCAAGGGGAAAGATATTACTCTTTATTACCCCCAGAATGCTTAGAGTCTTGTGTATAGTACAAAATCCTCTCCATTTTTTTGTTAATCAATTTAGACTACTGAAAATGTAACATATCCTAAAATTGCTTTGACCCACTAGTTTTTTGGGGGGTTGTTGGTTTGTTTATTTTTTTTTCATTGAAAGGTATTTTTTATACACATTTCTGGGTACAGAGTTATATTTCAATATGTGTATATAATGTGTACTGATCAAATCAGTGTAGTTAGCAAATTCATCATTGGAGAAATGTATCATTTCACTGTAATGAGAACATTTAAGCTCCTCTCTTCTAGTCATTTGAGAACATACAGTTAATTATTAATTATAGAAACATAGCATTACTGTACACTACTAGAGCTTATTTTTTTCGCATCTAGCTGTAATTTTGTGTTCATAGTAGCAGGTTGGTTAATGGACCCACTCATTTTTAATATTTATTTTTTATTCATTATACAAAATCTGTTAGAAAACTGATATATAAAACTGATATATAAAACTGATATATAAAACTGATATATATAATTCTCCTAGATATTCTCTGAATCCTAGGGTTTCACAGAACATAGTGTAACAATCACCAATCTAACTAAATTTATTGAGTAATTCAAGTGGAAACTGAGGCCTACAGATTTGGAGAGCCAAATACACAAGGTCACTCAGGATAATATTGGTAAAATGGGAGCATAATTTAAGTGTTCTGACTCTCATTTCAGTGCATGATTTCTTATTATTATTGTTTGATTAAATTTCTATAGCGCATTATAATCCAATTAGCTAATTGGCTTCTTTTTAAATTTTATTTTATTTTATCAATATACAATGTGGTTGATTGATTATTGTGATCCATTACCGAAACCTCCCTCCTCCCGCCCACTCCCCCCTCCCTCCCAACAACCTCATATCTGTTCGCTTGTCGTAATAACTTCAAGGAATTGTGACTGTTCTGACTTCTTCCCTCCCCCTCAAGTTTAATTATGTATTTATTTATTTATTTTTAGCTCCCACAAATAAGTGAGAACATGTGATATTTCTGTTTTTGTGCCTGACTCATTTCACTTAATATAATTCTGTCTAGGTCCATCCATGTCGTTGCAAATGGCAGTATTTCATTCTTTTTTTATAGCAGAGTAGTATTCCATTGTGTAGATATATCACTTTTTCAGTATCCACTCATCTGATGATGGACATTTGGGCTGGTTCCAACTCTTAACTATTGTAAATAGTGCTGCAGTGAACACTGGAGAACAGGTAAACCTTTGACTTGATGATTTCCATTCTTCTGGGTATATTCCCAGCAGTGGGATAGCTGGGTCATATGGTAGAAATATTTGCAATTGTTTGAGGAACCTCCGTACCATTTTCCATAGAGGCTGCACCATTTTGCACTCCTGCCAAAAGTGTATGAGAGTTCCTTTTCCTCTGCAACCTTGCCAGCTTTTGTCATTCACAGTCTTTTGGATATTAGCCTTCCTCACTGGGGTGAAATGGTATCTCAGTGTGGTTTTGATTTGCATTTCCCGGATGCTGAGTAATGTTGAGCATTTTTTCATGTGTCTATTGGCCATTCATATATCTTCCTTTGAGAAATGCCTATTTAGCTACTTTACCCATTTTTTAATTGGGTTGCTTGTTTTTTGTTGTAAAGTTGTTTGAGTTCCTTGTATATTCTGGATATTAATCCTTTGTATATTCTGGATATTAATCCCATTTGTTTAATTTTCCATTGGTTGCCTTGATTTGGGGGTCATATTCATGAACTCTGTGCCCAGTCTCACTTCCTGATTGTTTTTCCTGTTTTCATTAAGAAATTTTATTGTTTCAGGGTGTATATTTAATTATTTAATCCATTTTAGTTGATTTTAGTATATGGTGAGAGGTATGGGTCTAATTTCATTCTCCTGCATATGTATATCCAGTTATCCCAGCACCATTTGTTGAAGAGGCAGTCTATTGCCCAGAGTATAGGCTTGGTGCCTTTGTCAAAGATCAGATGGCTGTAGGTGTATGGGTTGATTTCTGGATTCTCTATTCTATTCCATTGATCCATGTGTCTGTTTTTATACCAGTACCATGCTGTTTTGGTTATTATAGTTTTTTAATATAGTTTAAAGTCAGGTAGTGTTATGCCTCCAGCTTTATTTTTCTTGGCTCAGAATTGCTTAGGCATGGTGCGGTCTTTTGTTACTCTATATAAGTGTCTGGATAGTTTTTTTTTCCATTTCTGAGAAAAATGTCATTGGAATTTTGATGGAGATTCTATTGAATTTGTATATCACTTTGGGTAGTATGGACATTTTCACAATGTTAATTCTTCCAATCGAAGAGCATAGGGTATATTCCTATCTTTTTGTGTCTTCTTTAATTTCTCTCAGCAATGGTTCATAGTTCTCATTATAGAGATTTTTTACATCCTTGGTTAACCCTATTCCTAAGTATTTTATTTTTTTGGTGGCTATTGTAAATGGGCTAGCTTTCTTGATTTCTCTTTCTGCATGTTCACTGTTGGAGAATAGAAATGCTACTGATTTCTGTGTCGATTTTGTATCCTGCAACTTTGCTGAAACATTTATAAACTCTAAGAGTTTTTTTGTAGAGTCTTTAGGCTGTTTGATATATAGGATCATGCCATCTGCAAACAGTGACAGTTTGACTTCATCTTTTCCAATCGGGATGCCCTTTATTTCCTTCTCTTCTCTGATTGCTATGGCTAGTACTTCCAACACTATGTTCAATAGGAGTGGTGAGAGTGGACATCCTTGCCTCACTCCTGTTCTGAAGGGAAAATCTGAAAGTTGATGATGTTGGCAGTGGGTTTACCATATATAGCTTTAATTATGTTGAGATACTTTCCTTCTATTCCTAACTTGTAGGGAGTCTTTATTGTGAACAAGTGTTGAATTTTGTCAAATGCTCTTTCAGTGACTATAGAGATGATCATATGATCCTTGTGTTTGATTTTATTGATGTGGTGTATCACATTTATTGATTTGTGTATGTTGAACCAACCTTGCATCCCTGGGATGAATCCCACTTGATCATGGTGTATAATTTTGCAAATGTGTTGCTGTATTCTGTTAGCTAGTGTTTTATAGAGGATTTTTGCATCTATATTCATCAAGGATATAGGCCTGTAGTTTTCTTTTTTTCTTTTGTATCTTTATCTGGTTTTGGTATCAGGGTGATGTTTGCTTCATAGAATGAGTTTGGGACAATTGCCTTTGTTTCAATCTTTTGGAATAGTTTGTAGAGAATTGGTGTCAATTCCTCTCTCCATCTGCTAACTTTGGGTTTGGATTGTTCTTGTTTTTCTAATTCTTTAAGGTAAAGTACTAGGTTGTTTACTTGCCATCTTTCCACTCTTCTGAAGTAAGCATTTAATGTGATAAATTTCCCCCTTAGTACTGCTTTTGCAGTATCCCACAGGTTTTGGTATCATGTATCATTGCTTTCATCAGTTTCAAGAAATTTTTGATTTCCTGTTTGATTTCTTCTTGGACCCATATGTCATTAAGTAGAACGCTGTTTAATTTAGATGTGTTTGTATAGTTTCCCAAATTTCAATTGTTATTGATTTCTAATTTTAAACGATTTTGATCTGAAAAAACACATGGGATAATTCCAATTTTTTAAAAATTTGTTGATACTTGATTTGTGACCCAACATGTGATCTATCCTGGAGAATGATCCATGTGCTGATGAGAAGAATGAACATTCTGAGGTTGTTGGATGGAATGCTCTGTAGATATCTGCCAAGTTCAATTGGTCTATAGTTTTGTTTAGATCTTGTGTTTCTCTGCTGATTCTTTGCCTAGATGATCTGTCCAATATTGATAGTGCAGTGTTCTGGTCCACTGCTATTATGGTATTAGTCTCTATCTCCTTCTTTAGATCTAATGGAGTTTGCTTTATAAATCTGGCTTCTCTGACACTGTGTGTGTATAAATTTATGATTGTTATGTCTTCTTGATGGATAAATCATCTTATCACTATGTAGTGGCTCTCTTTATGTCTTTTTATAGTTTTTAGTTTATAGTATATTTTATCAGATATTAGAATAGCTACTCTAGCTTGTTTTTCATTTCTATTTGCATGGTAAATCTTTTTCCATCCTTTCACTCTTAGTCTATGTGTGTCTTTACAGGTGAAGTGAGTCTCTTGAAGGCAGCATATAGTTGGGTCCACCTTTTTAATCTAGTCAGTCAGTCTGTTTCTTTTAAGTGGGAAATTTAATCTTTTTACATTGAGTTGTTATTGAAAAGTTGATTTACTCCTAGCATTTTATTGATATTTGTTTGGATGTCTTAAGTGTCTTTTGTTCCTTACTTTCTGATTTACTCTTTGACTTCTGTATATATTGGTTTCTTGGATTGTAGATAAGCTTTTCTTTTTTTCTCTTCATCGTTAGCATTTTTATTTTACTAGTGGGTTTTGATTTTTCTTGAGTTTTTATCACAGTGGTAGTTATTTTTCAGGTACCAAACCCAGTACTCCCTTGAGAATTTCTTGTAAGGGTAGTCATGTGATAGTGAACACTTGCAGTTTTTGTTTGTCTGGGAAATATACAATTTGCCCTTCATTTCAGAAGGATAGCTTTGCTGGGTAAAGTATTCTTGGGTGGTAATCTCTGTCTTTTAGTATTTTGAATGTATCATCCCATTCTTTTCTGGCTTTAGGGTTGTGATGAAAAGTCTGATGTTAGTCTGATTGGGGCTCCCTCATAGTTGACTAGATGCTTCTCTCTTCCAGCTTTTTTTTTTTTTTTTTTCTTTTTTACTGACCGGCAATGGGATCGCAACCCTCGGTGTTGCATCCATACCGCGCTCAGCCAGTGAGCGGGAACCGGTCTCCACATGGGATCCAAACCCTCGGCAGGAGCGCCGCTGCACTCCCAAGTGGCACACTCTCCAGTGCGCCACCAGGCCGGCCCTCTCTTCCAGCTTTTAAGGTCCTCTCTTTGTCTTTGAGTTTACCAATTTGACTATAACATGTCTTGGAGAAGACCTTTTTGGGTTGAATACGTTTGGGGATCTTTGAGCTTCCTAAATCTGAAAATCTGTGACTTTTCCTATATACCTGGGAAGTTTTCTGCCACTATTTTGTTGAATATGTTTTCAATGCAATCTCCTTTTTCCTCCCCTCCTGGAATATCCATGACTCAGATATTTGAGTGCTTACAGTTGTCTGATATCTTTGTTAGATTTTCTTCAATCCTTTTAATTCTTTTTTTCTTTCTTTCTTTTTTTTTTTCTTGTCTGCCTATGTTATTTCAAACAGCCCATCTTCAAGGTCAGAAGTTTTTTCTTCTGCTTCTGCAAGCTTGCTGGTTAAACTCTCCACTGTGTTTTTTATTTTGTTCACTGAATTCTTCAGCTCAGCAAGCTCTGCTACATTCTTTTTCAGAGCATTGATTTTCTTGTACATTTCTTCTTCCAGGTCTTGTATACTTTTCCTCATTCCATAATGTTGTCTAGCTGAGTCTTCTTATATCTCATTTAGTTTCCTTAGAATTATTACTCAAAATTCCCTGTCAGTCATTTCAAGGGTTTCTTGTTCTATAGGATCTAAAACTTGAGGGTTATTACCCTTTGGTGGTGTATTTTCTTGATTTTTCATATTTCTGGTATCTTTCCTTTGGTGTTTAGTAATTGTGGCAAGGGATTTCACAGTCCGCTAGTTTGACACTATTGTCTGGTTAGGATCCTGCTGGGACTGCCAATTTGCCATGGCTGCCTCAGTGCCTTTGGGTGGAAGTTTTGGGCTTCTCTGGGCCGTGGTGATTGGATTGGGCTGGGAGTCCAGCAGCAGTACCTACCTGTTCCCATGTGGGTGACTTGGGATGCGTGGTTGCTGTGAGTCTCAGGACTCTCTGGGGTTGCCTCTCTGGTCTGCGTGCACTCTCCCAGGGTAGGGGTGATGTCTGGCAGTGGCAGTGCCTACCTGCTCAGTGGCACTTTCACCTCAGGACATATGGTCACTGCGGGTCTCAGGACTCTCCAGGGGTGCTTCTCTGGTTGGCCTGTACTCTCCCAGGGTGGGGATGGGGTCTGAGCTCCAATTCCCACTGTTTAATGCAACATAGTGACTCCTTAGAATAAAGATCTCTCAGTCTCTCTTGCAGCTAGGTGTGGCCATTTGTCTCACTAATTGGCATTTAATGGCACTTAGTTAATTTCTGATTAAAAATGATTTGAAATATTAAAAGAAGAAATTAAGTAGAAATTAAAATCAGATAACCACACATATTGTTTTGGGTTTGATTGTTTTTTTTTAATATATCTAGCTACCCAGTTAACTCCCAAGTTTAAAGGTGTGACCTTGTAAGCTAATATGAAATCAGTTGTGGTAGGCTAAATAATGCCTTTCAGAAGATGTCTGTATACTAATCTTGGGAAACTTCAAATATTTTACCTTATGTGATTTGTTTATTAGAGAAGATCTCTAGTTAACCTTGCTAATTTTTTTTCTAGAAGGGCTGTATCTGTTGGTATTTCCTTCTGGAATAAAATGAGAAATGTTCCTCAAGAGGGGATGATGGGTACAGAATTCCTTAAATCTTGTATTATGAATTTTTGTATAGTCTTGGTATTTGAAGGACACCTTGGCTGCACATAAAATCTTTAGTTCACACTTTCTTTTATTGAGCTTCATAAAAATGCTGCTCTCTTGCTGCTTTGCTTTGCATGTTGGCTTTGAACAGTTTTTTGCTAGTTAAATTTTTTCATCACCATGAGTTATTTGATCTTTTTACCTAAAGGCCTGAAGAATTTTATTTTCAACTATAAAATTAAATATTTTTACTAAAATATGTTTCTGAGATGATTATTATGAGATTATTTCCTCAGGTAGCTGGTAGTCCATTTCAATATATAGATTATGGCATTGTTCAACTTATTGAATGTTTTCTTAGATTACATTTTTAAATATGGGCTCTGTTCTCCTGTTTTAATTTTATTCTTCAGAGATTCTACCAATAATAATGTCACTCTTTCTTTGCCTGGCTAATATTTCTGCTATGTTCTCTATGACCAACTTTGTTTCTTTATTTATCTCATTCTCATTCTTTTGGTTGATTTCCTGTCTTTATCTATTTTTTTTTTATTAAATTTTATTTGAGTCTATTCTCCCTTAGGTACCTTGTAATTTATTCCTCATTTCTGTTTTTTTTTTTTTCTTTTCTTTCCTGAGTTCAACTGTCATTCTTTATTGCTGAGGTTTGAATGTGTCCCCAAAATTTCTTGTGCTGGGAATATAATTCCCAAATTCATATGTTGATGGCATTTGGAGGTAGGGCCTCTGAGAGCCAATTAGGATTAGATAAGTGATCAGGGTGAGGCTGCCATTATGGGACTGGTGGCCTTATAAGGTGAGGAAGAGGGACTTTAGCTGACATGCATGCTCTGGCCCTCTCGCCATGTCCTCCACCATGTTGTGAAGCAGTAAGAAGGCCCTCACCAGATATGGTCCCTTGACCTTGGACTTCCAGCCTCCATAACTGTAAGAAATAAATTTCTTTTTTTTTATAAATTACCCAGTCTCAGGTATTCAGCTATAGCAATAAAAAATAAGCTAAGACATTTACATTATATAGTTTTTGAATTTCTGATTCATGGTAGTTTTTTGTATCCACAAATACTTGTCTGAGCAAGTATCATTCTGTTTTGAATATTGAATTATTATTTTCTTTTTCCTCAGTAATATCTTTACTCATTTGATATGTGTGAACTTTTATTTCCTGAGTTCGTGCATAGGTCTTTGTGAACTTGACATTACTTTTGTTCACTTTGATAGTATTGGAGTGTTTTACAATATCAATGACTTAATGGTATTTTCCTCCCTCCGTTTTGCAAAGTTCATGTATTCTGGTGGTTTTTCATTTAACTGCTTGTTTTGATTCTGGAGTGAGTCCTTCAATCCTGCAGTTGAGACTTGTATTTATCCTCTGTTCTTTTCCTTTTATCCATCCAATTCTCGTGGCTACTCCTTTTGCTTTTTGTCATTGCTGTTTTATTTATTTGTTTGTTTATGCCTCTGCAGAAGCTGTGTTTTGAAAAACCCTCCTATAAATCACATCTGCCTATTTGTATGCCAAAGTATGCCCATCACACATACTTTGAATTCATTTCCCTGTAGTTCATGCTCTGATCTGCTACCTGGATATTTTTTAGTACTTTCAGACTAAGGGTGGGCTTATAATTTCTGGGCAAGTCTCTCTTTTTCTATTTCTTTTCTCAACTTCTCTTGCATTTCTTACTTACTATGCATCCCAAATTTTCCCTCATGTGGCTTTCATTTAATCTTTCTTCCATTCTCCAGATTCTGTATTACAAAGTCTTAAAACCACTCTGAAAGACATATTTACTGTGGAGTGTGGAGAGAAATTGAGCAGACAGTTCTCAAATTCTCTAGCAGGCAGGGAAGTTGAAGAATGTAAGCACTTATGCAAAAAATATTTTATATGGTATTTATGCACATACATACATGATACAAGTTTGGATTATACCACAATCAGAATCATAAGTGTTTTCTCATATCACTCAATGTTTGTGAATAAAAGATTGTTTTCCTTTAAATATATGCTACATGATGAAAGCAATTTATGAACAGTAGGTTATAATGCAGCCAGAAAAAATCAATCAGAACTTTTTGCACTGATATAGAAGCATATTTGTCTGTATTAAATATGTAAATAAAATATATACTTATCATAAATATCCAAACCATGTAAAGTAAGTCATTAGAAACAAATGTCTTCATACATCTTCCTTTTCCCAGATTTAATCTTTCTTAAGAAACTTAGAATTAAGAAACACAGTTAATATGTGTTAGGTACATGTTATTCTTTTTTTTTTTTTTTTTTTTTCCCTTTTGTCTTTTTTCGTGACCGGCAACGGATCGCAACCCTCAGTGTCGCACCCGTACCGGACCGGGACCGGCAACGGGATCACAACCCTCGGTGTCGTGCCCGCACCTCGCTCAGCCAGTGAGCAGCCGGTCTGCATGTGGGATCCGAACCCTCGGTGGGAGCGCTACCACACTTCCAAGCGGCGCACCATAGCAGTGCGCCACCGGGCCGGCCCGGTACATGTTATTCTTAAAATGGCTAATTCCAGAAGGAAAATATTGTGAATGTCTGTTGCTTTGAATATACATTGATAAAATTCATTTGCTTATAAATTTGCATTCTATTTTATCATGAGATGTGCTAGTTATCTATCTCTCAGTTTTATCACTGTTCTGTTTTACTCTGTGCCATAGGAAAGATGGAGGCTAATGAAGTACATTACCTGTACTCATTTGAAAATTGGCTTCAAGTTAGAGTCTTCCAATGAGAGCCACTGGCAAGATACTGCACATAGGAGAGGAAGACATGAATCATTTCTTTTTTGTCTCTGGTAGCGGTTATGAAAATGGCAGCCAAGTGTGAATTCTGAGGCTCCTGTTCAGGCAGCATGACTTTAACAGAAGAGTAGAAGCTGTGCTGTAGCATTCTCAACAGCACACTCTCTGGGTTTCTCTTTATAGCAGCAGCAAGTGACTGTGGCTTACTGAGAATCACTGCCATAATGGCAAGTAGTAGCGATGTGTCTGAAAGCAGGGCTCCTGCTATATTGCAAAGAGGCAGCTGCTGGTGTTTCCAATAGCAGCTTCACCAGCGGCTGATACCACATTAACCTCTGGTTAATGCCACCTTCAGTTTTATTTCTCTTATAATATACAGAGGTAGTAGCTTTCTAATGTCATTAATTGTTGGGCCTTAAAAACTAATGCCACCTTAAGTGACATTATAAGCAGCACCATTATGGGCCCACAAGGGCGTATTAACATGGGAGCCTAAGATGGCGCCTGGAGGAAGTAGCGTGGGAATGTCTGTGGGAACCTTGCCTTAGCCCTTATTGGCCAAATATGTGCTTCTGTGCTCTTGAACACTGCATGGTTGCAATAGCTAGGCATTGAGACAGGATGCATGCTCTTGACCTTTAAGCTGATAGGATTATGTTAAAACCTCCCCTCCCCATCCACCTATAAAAGCAAGTACTTGTGTCGTAATAAACGGAACTGCTTGACAGAACCCCCGCCACATCTGAGTGTTCCTTAATGGGCTGCAGCTGTGCTCACCTCTCTTCAGGGCTCTCTTCCTTTGTCTCCTCTCAACGGGGACGGGGAAAGAGGAATCTGGGCAATCCACCCGCCAACCAGAAGGGACACCAAGGGAGAGACTGATAACAAGGCAAGGGCTGTTTGGGTCAGCCGGTGGCAGACCCGACAATTAATCTCTCTATAAATTCACCTTCTCCTATTCAGATCTGCAACTGCTCTATCACTTTCTTTTCCTAAAAATATTCTCTGTGAAAATACATAGAATCGTTTTTATTTTCTGGCAGCATAGATACCAAATTGATATATATGTGTGTGTGTGTGTGTGTGTGTGTGTGTGTGTGTGTGTGTGTGTGTGTGTGTGTGTGTGTGTGTGTGTGTGTGTGTGTGTGTGTGACACATATATCATATATATGACAAAAAGGTCACATATGTGGCAATTTTGTTCAAGATATTCTCTATAAATAGATAATGGCTTTATCCCAATTTTTCTTCTATATAAAACAGATAAATATACTTAAAAATAAATACTCATCTGACTATGTCCTTAGAAAAAACTCAAGGAAATGAGTGATTGAGCAATAATATATAAGTACATATATACTTTTATGTATGCTGTCATATATTCTTCCCAAAATGCTGAAATATTTCTCTCCCTCCAATGTAGGATACCAATACTGAGTGATTCAATACTGTTGTTTTCAAGCTGCAATATTTCAAAAAACTAAAATTATGGCTGATTGATCTATTAGAAAAACTGTGATATTTTACAAGCTATAACTTAAAGATTTAAGGTTTAAAGTATTTTATACAGCCAAGGCTTCTTTTATTTTTTCTTTCTTGTTTTTTTTTCCTGTGTAATAAAATATGAACTTCAGGCAGAAAAGTTTCATTTTCTATAGGCTCTCTCTGCTTAAATTGGTTGTTTATTTTAGGCAGTCAGGCTTATAAACTTCCAGAATAGCTGGAGAATAGCAACCCAGCACTCTTGTATAAAATACTTTGAATGTTTACTCTGAAAATTTCCACATATTTTCACTTCAGGGTGAAATTAGCATGCCAGTAATTTTGACATCCTTAAACTCTAACAGTTCCCTTTTTAAAGTAGTTAGGTCCAAACAACTAAATAAGTATTTATGTCTTAACCACTAAGCATATGTTGGTCACTGCACAAATTTTCAAATCTGCGAATCACATTAGACATCATGGCCTCATTTCCTATCCCACATAAATTTTTCACATACTTGTGTTTTTATCAAGCAAATCACTTAAAACCCACTTTGAAAATATGTGTCACCATTAAAAGTAATCTAATACTAAAAATATGAACTAATTGAGATAGTAATTTATGCTATGTCCAACAGAGGTAATTTCCCTTAAAAATGTAAAATACTCGGGAGCACACAGTGACTTTGCTAAGGTTTTCCCAGATACCTTGACTCATAGTTTGAGAACCTCAAGTTTAGAGTTTTTTGGTTTCTGGCTTTTGTATTTTCCTGCAGTCTGAAGAAGCTAAATGTCATTGTTATGCCTGATTTCATAAAGTGATTTGCTCCGTTTGGAGTGAGGTTACTACCATTATGAGAAAAGCTCATTTCAGAGCAACAATTTCTCTCTGCATTTATTTTAGAATCATCCTTTAGATAAATATGTCTGTTAAATAGGCTTTGTTCCCATTATATTTTAATACCTTTAAATCTTAATTTCCCTTTAAATGCTAATGGTTCTGTGATTTCTGCTGTATATTTCATTGAGATACACTTTTTATATTTCTGTATCTTTTTGTTTGCTTAAAAACCTAAAACTTTCAACATTCTTTTCTTTAATTATTGAATTATTTTAAAATAATGGAACAGATGTATTTTCATGCTTTCTTAAGGGTGTCAATTGGATAGGAAAAGGCCTTCACGTAAGCACATTGCCTACGAATCTTCTTTACTTGGTTGAGTGTCTTTTGAAGACATTTGGGATACAATGTTTTAGTCAATATCATGCTTTCTAAGTTTCGAACATCAAGAAAATTCATGATCACAGATTAAACAAAGACGTAGAATGACTTCTTCATTCTTTGGTTTCCATTTTCCGTACTTACAGGGAGGGATGCTTATGCAAGGTTTATGTTATCTAAGTATACATAACCAGAGAGACTTTGAAGTCTTGATTTTAAAATAACATTTTTTGCCTTACAACTTGTATTAGTTTCTTTAGAGTGCTATAACATAGTACCCAGAACTGGATGACTTAAAATAACAGAAATTTATTATCTTATAGTTTGGGAGTCTAGAAGTCCAAAATCAAGGTGTCAGCAGGGCCATGATCTCTCTGAAGCATGTAGCAGAATCCTTCCTTAACTATTATACCTTCTGGTTTTTTGCTGGCAATCTGTTGTTCCTTGGCTTGCAGTTGCATAACTCCAATCTCTGCTTTTGTTGTCATGCGGTGTTCGCCCTGTGAGTCTTTATCTTCCATGGCCATCGTCTTATAAGGATACCAATCATATTGAATTAGGGGCCCATGCTACTTTTATGATCTCATTTTAGCATAGATATTTAAATCTGCAATGATTCTATTTCTAATCAGGTCACATTCTGAAGTACCGGGAGCTAGGACTTCAACATATCCTTTTGGGAACACAGTTAAACCCAGAAAACCACTGATTGATTTTTTAAGAGCTTGGGTATGTTGTTTAAACCTTCATAGCATAGAATAGCACTTCTGAGAAACATCTTCTTCCTAAAATCATGTATTTATTGCTCCATACTAGCCCATGAGTACATTTGATAAGTGCTTTTAGAAATGCTTAAAATTTTATGTTACGTAGTTACAAGAACAGATATCATCTCAAATTCCAGTTAAATGAAAAACCTAGAAATAAACAGCAGAGAGATGTATTCAGAATTTCAAAAATTGAGAAAAAAATGTATGCCAGTAGCATACAGAATAGAAAAGTTGTGATGGGAACATTAAGGGGTTAATCTTATCCACTTTTTTGATCCCAGCAGCTGACTTTGTCTTTAGAATAAGCTACCCTTACATAACATATTGTTTTATTAAACATTGGCTTTCTTCTGGCATCAAAAATTGCAGGAACATCAAAAATTGTGAAAAGGAGTAAGAGAGAATATTGAGTTGTGGCAAAAAATAACTGTACTACATCAACTATTTCATATGCTTAGTAAAGCATAAACTGAAAATGAATTTTATAGTATTCTGATATTCCAAACTCTAAATCAATGGAATTAGCTCTAAATTCACTTAAGTATTTTGAATACTTTTTTGAGTACTTCTTTAGTTATCCGTCAACCAATCATTCTGCACTTAACAATATTTGTTTATGCTTTTGTTTGTTTTTAATTAACACACAATCATTGTACTTATGAGGTTCTCATATTTTAAAGCAACTTTTCAGTGATGGTGTATATGAAACACTTAGAAAATGTAAACAGACTTTAAGTGGTTCACATTAAGCTTATTATCTAATATTGGGTGTCTTCATAGGTGCATGTTTCCATAACAAAATACCATAGACTGGGTGGCTTATAAACAACCAAAATGTATTTCTTACAGTTCTAGAGGTTAGAAAGTCTAAGATCAAGATGCCAGCAGATTTGGTGTCTGATGAAGTCTCACTTTCTGGTTCACAGATAGCTGTTTTTCTTGTCTCACATTAAAAACATTCTCTATGAGTAGCTCAATGTAACATTCTTCAAAATCTTTGAAATTCACCAACAATCTAAAGGTTATAAAGTAGGTGACTGATAAATTATGTGACACATACAATAGAATAACATTAATTCAGTGTAGGTGATAATGTAGATACACATGTATAACATAAAAACACATAGTTGAAAAAAGATGTGTCAAAACAATAATGCATCTATTGTTCTTAGTACACACACATTCATATTAAAGATTTTCAAATACATTTGCCCACTATAATTACCTAACTTATCTAGGTGATAAGATTGTGGGCATTATAAATTTTCTTCCTTTGTCTCATCTTTGAATTACAGTTATGTACCAGAAAAATGTAAGAAGCTCACATGCTCAACATTGATTATAACGCTTATGTGTTGGCCTGGCTTTAAAGTGCAGAGCTGTGAGAAACAATTTAAGATGTGTAGCATAATATTTTTTATATGCAGTTGAATCTGGTAAGGAATGAATAGAATTAAAAGTTTTTCCTGGGCTGGCCCGGTGGCGCCGCGCTCCCACCAAGGGTTCGGATCCCATATAGGGACCAGTCCGCTCACTGGTTGAGCGTGGTGCGGGTGCGACACTGAGGGTTGCGATCCTGTTACCGGTCACGAAAAAAGACAAAAAGGAAAAAAAAAAGTGTTTCCTCATTAGTAGAATGAAATGAAAAAAAATCTATGTATAAGGGAGTTGTTACAATGATTAAACAAAAAAACATTTTCTATACTTTGTAAACAAATGTTAGATCAAAATTTTTTGATCTGTTTACATCTGGTTGAGAAGGAAGTAATACATTAAATCAGCCCATTACAAGTCAGAAACAAGTGTAAATCACTGTATTAATTAGTTTTAAGATAACACCCCCCCCAAAAAAAAAACAGAAAGAAAGATAATACAAGTGATGTAATAATTAGCAGTGTAAAAGTGAATGACTTGGGCCAGAGAGAATCAGATTTAAGCTTCTAACATCTCTGTCTTTTTAAGCTCTCACAGCTCTTTCTTTTTCTCATAAATCCTTTTCCCCTTTTAATCTGACAAGATGTTAAAGTATTCAAAGGGAACTACAGCAAAAATTTAAAGGCAAAACCAAATCAAATAGAAAAAGAAATCCATAAAGATGGGTATACAATGTATATTTATATCTTTCCATTTATCTATGAGTAGATAGATCTAGAGATAGAGATAGGAAATCAAGACAGATACAGAGATAAAGTTTAGTTATAGACTGATTTGTCTTTCATATACATGACATTCTCTTTCTTTTTTCGCAATAGCTCTTCTACCTATTTCTTGTGTATTTTTAATGCAATCAACCAGTCAGTTTTATCATATTAACTAGGCTTAATGAAATGCATACTCTTGCCCCAAATTGTCACATTTTATTACCATTTGGAAGTCATTTTTCTAATGAAAATATATTTTAATGGCCAAGGTCATCATTCCGAGAAATTAACATAATTTCTCTCCAGTGACCAACAGTGGTCATTTATTTTCAATTTTCTTGTGTTTTTCTTCCATTTTCTTCCTTTCCTTCTTCCTTCTTCCTTCTTTCCTTTTCTGTGCTTTGTTGTTTTCTTGCTTTTGTTTGTTTCTGGTAAGGGGGCATTCATTTCTTTTGCACAGCTGATATGACCATTAATGAAATAGTATGTGAACACTTGCTTTTGTGTAACTAACACTGAGCAATGTACAGACTGGTAAGAAGAATTCATTTGAAACTACAGGAGGGGCTACAGTTCATCTCACTAACCATCTTTTTCCTAAACTTTCCTCAGAAGAAGTCCACAATAACTAACAAGGATTTGCTCTGTATCTATGCTGAGAAACAGGTCTATATGGTATGGTCTCCTGGAAAATGCAGTTTCCCCCAGTTTAATCCTATCTGGATCTAACACAATGTTTGCATTAAGGCCACTCTTTTCTCAGGCTGTCCCCAGTCAATGACTGAACATGTTGGGGACAGCACAGGACAATTCCTGTTAGATATTGGACTATTTTAACACTTAACTCAGTTTGAGGACTCCCCATCTGCCTAACTGAAATTACTCAGAACTGCACTACAGCACTTCCTGGACAATCTATTTTTGCTTTCTCTCTCTTTTCATAGTATCGGATCTGCATCAACTCTGAAGTCCCTCCATCCTATTTCTGCTTCTTCTGTACTTTTCCGGCATTCCCCCTACCCTGTAAATATCTTGTATATCTAACACCATCTTATCCATTTCTTGAAGAAACTGAATTTGCACATTCCTCAATTTAATTATAAGATTTTATAGTGCAGGAAAAGTATGCTTTCTTTGTGTCTTCCGTATATACCCAATGCTTCTTTACCTCAATTCCAGATAACATTATGAAAGTGAACTATTATTCATATAAGAAATTTCTTCATGCAACATTTATTATAAAGAATAAGACATTTATAATATGTTCTAGTTAGCTTAAAGGATCATTGGATTTTTCCACATATCAATTTACCTAAAGGAAATATATTTTTAATCTCAAATTTCAGCAACCAAATTATTGATGTAGTTGTCGGCATCACTCTGAAATGGCCAATAATGGGCACTAAAGTTATACTGACTCCTGGTAAAATTCTTATATCAATGCACTTTTTAAATTTAAGTATGAGGCAAATATGGAATTTTATGTTATCAAAAATATTAATGCTTTCAGATCTGTTTCCCAAAAAGTAAAAAATAATCATTCTATATCTCCGTAGATGTGCCTTACTGCTAAAACTTACTGAGATTTTATTATGTATCACAGTAAATAAGACCAGAAGGAAATTTCAAATCAATACTTAGTCTCATGGAATTTTTAGGGTATAAGTAAACTTGAATGAATAATAAAATTGGATCTTTTCTCCCTCAATAACCCTGTGACTGAGAAGGCACATGAAAATACCAGAGCTCTTTAGTTTAGTTTTAGGTTTTAGAGTGTTTGTGCGAGAAAATGAAGGAGTGTGAGGATTAATGAAGTGGCATTTATGAAGGCTTGTGGCATGCCTAGTGTGTTCTTTTTCTCTGCCAGTGTCCCAGGGGTGACCTGACTTAGCTTTCCCAGAACAGACCTCCTCCTGACACCTGTTTACATCCAGACCCTTTATCAATGCCCAGCTCTGGGAACTCATTACAAAGTCATATCCAGAATAGCCTCAGCAGTGCCATATGATTGTTTCCTTGAACTTCATGGAGAGCAGTAATTGTGCAATATTCATGAAGCCTGCAAAAGGAGATCTGTATGCCAGAAATAAGAGAAAAGAATATTCCAGAGCTGCAAGGCGTCTGTTTTATGCCCATTTGATGCCAGATTTCTGCTGCTACTTACAATGATCTTTCTTTGTCACTGTTCATATTCTCAAAAAAACCTAGTTCCAAATAGCATAAATAAGGCAGTAAATGTGTTATGCAGTGGTCTGACCTGCTGTTCTCAGTATATGACAAAAATAACTTTCCCCATCATGTCTAAAGACAAGGACTCCCAAGGGTCTTATCTTTTAATTGAAAGCCATCTATTGTGAATATTCTTCAGCCACCTGACTTTGTACAGCTGCTATGGTTCAAAGTGAGTGGTTTCTAATATCTAGAACATTACTTTGAATCAAAGAATATGTGCATCAACAATTGTGCAGAAGGTGAGAATATAATTTAGGTCAGAACGGAACACACTTTAAATGTCTGAAAATCGAACAAAATCATTCTTTGAGATTGAGATATTTCTATTTTGAAATGTCAGCAAGCTAAAAGAAGCTTTATGGCAGTGTTTTCTCACTTCTTATGATATGCATGCAGATGCTGTTAGAACTGAAATTTTTTTTTGTTTATGTTGCTCTTGTTTTGTAAAGGTTGAATTTTGCAATTTGTAAAAAGCAGGGTTGATAACATTTGTTACTTTATCAATGAAGGCATTCATAAATGCCACTTATAGACATAATCTAATTTTTGTATGTCAGAACAATAGAAAATACAAGAATATTTCTAGTATTAAAATAAACATATTCGAATGACCTTAGGAGTTTGCTGAGCTCTTTTAATATGAGCCCTTTTAAAATCCTCCTTGAATAAGTTACCTATTTTGGTCTCCAATGGTACTTTGTTTTCTATTCTCCCTTTCACGTGTGTGCATGTGGGTGTTTTAATTTTTGGATCACTGCATACTGTTATACACAAATTTGGGAGGCGGCATTTGCATTTGCATTTGTCTAATGATATTTTCAAGCAAAATGGAAGTAGAGTGTCTCAAAGAGGAGGTAAATATTTTTTCATTTTAACCAGAGGCACCATAAGGGTTAGAAAATTTTATTTTTTATTTTATTATTTCAAAAATTCTCACAACATTTTGCTTGGATTCTTTTCATAGTATATATTTTCTTCTTGAGATATATTAGTTTTTGACCTAAAATCTTTGAGAGTGAAGAATACATCTTACTTGCCTCTTCATTTCCCGAAACATTGGGCATATGAACTTGTTTGTTATAAGAACACAAACATATTGGCTAAACTTAATAGAGTCAAATTGAATTGAAATTGAAATTGGCAGGGTAGAGGAAACAGGATATAGAGTAGCTAAGTAAGAGTCATAAGCACCAGCAAGTATCTTTCAGGATCATACCAACTTTTTCAACTCTGGAACATTCCTTTTGGGTGGCATATTTAAGGAATTGATGACCTAATATGAATTAGCATGGAAAAGATAAGAACATGATCCTTCAGGGTGTCACTCTTCAGGTCATGTATATTTCTTCCATTCCTCAGGAATATCTTAGTTCTTGTGTTTTCTTGCTATTTATATCTTCTGGAGTTCAGTATTGAATAGCCTATTTATCCTTTAGATACTCTATATATAAACCGAGAAACTCCATCTTTCAATTCTTACCCTCATGACTTTAAGTTACTCAAGGTGAATGTATTCCACGTTATAACAATTCAATAATTCATCATTTGGGTGTATTTATTACATTCTCTACAGTTATGCTATCAGAATTTCTTTAAAGAACTGTTAATTTAAAATCAAATGCTCTCGGGCCGAGCCCGTGGCGCACTCGGGAGAGTGCGGCGCTGGGAGCGCAGCAGCGCTCCCGCCGCGGGTTCGGATCCTACATAGGGATGGCCGGTGCACTCACTGGCAGAGCACGGTGCAGCCAGTCTCAAAAAGGACAAAAAAATAAAATAAAATAAAATAAAATGCTCTCATCTCAAAGAAATTATAAATGTTTGATATGATGAATATACTCACTATCCTGTTTTGACCATCACACATTGTGTACATGTATTGAAATAAAACTCTATACCCATAAATACGTGAAATCAAAAATTGCAATTAAGAAATAAATTTAAAAACAAATCAAATGGTCCTTGTGAGGTTGAACCCTTTCCTCACCTACAACATTTTTTGAAAGGTTTATTTTATCATTTGAATAGTGACCTGTAAAAATATAGAATTGGTTTTAATTTTTTTTTCATGTATATGAAAAAAAAAAAAAAAAAAGAGGAGCTAAATGCTGGTTCATTTCAAAACATCCTTAGAATTCCCTTTCTTACATGGACCCCTGCAAAGGAAAGCTAGCTACCTCTCAACATTTACCAGGCAACTTTCATTCCTAGGAAGGATAGTTTTTCACGGAAGCAACTTGTGTGACCCAACCCTAGCCTGCCCTGCTGTGTAGATTAGAAATGTCTCCCTCCCTGAAGTAACTCAGGCCAGTGGCTACCAGCACAGCCATTGCTGTAATAATGAGCTTCTTTTCTTGGATTTTTTTTTTTTAAAGCAAAGCCTATGATTTTACATACATATTTGTTTTCAAATCTTCGCTATGTATGAGTCTTTCCACAATGCCTGGTATACATGGTTTTGGATCAGAAATAAATAGGAACTTTTTCACAATCCTGACTTTTCTATGTGCAGAAAAGTTTGTTTTCAGTTCCAGCAACTATGTATATTGTACTCTATATTCACATTCTATTTATGCCAAAGTGCTCTCTGATGTAGGACATTGCAGTGGACTTTGCAGCCTGGCAAACAATAATTTGGTACAGCCAGAAGTTCTCATTTAGCTGTAGTAGGTTACGGAGTACAGGGATAATAGAATTCTCCTAAATTATTGGTTGAGAAACTTCAGTTACCTTCATTGCACATTTGCTGTTTGCCTAAATTTAAGGATTAAGTCTACTCCCTGGGAACTGCATCTTATGTTATTAAGAAGTAGAACTTTACCACCTAATTTTTCTCCCTTTTATTCTGTCAAGGACTTTCTATCCTAATAAAAATAAACAGTTCTTTATGTTCCTTTTCAGGTGATTTTTTTTCTTTTATATTTTGTTTGTGTGTGAGGCTATCTGTATCTTTTATTAATATGGCTCACCCATGACTTTCTCAAACTGTAATTTTACAGTGAGTAGGAGGTCGGCTGATAATTTTGTGGGCATCCTACATAGAATATTTAGTTGCTTTTTGTCATCATGTCGGCTGCAACAAAGAATTGCTCTCTCTTGGAAAAGGCAACTTTCCTTGGATCTGAATGATGGATCATTAGGGCAACAATAGCAAGGATGAAAAAATGATGCAGTCCTACATCAGAATATTCAGAATAATTTGAAAAATGTTTCAATTATAATATTTGCTTTACAAATGCCATTCTGGGACATACATATTTGTAATCATAGAATCTCATAATTATGTGCTGAACCAAAAAGACTTAATAAATTAAGGGAAAAAATGGTAATGATTTTATAACCATGTAGAATTCAGTAAAATGCATACAGTTTAATGCATAATTGAATACAGATTATTGAGGTTATGTGTGAGATAGGTACTCCACATTCCATCCCAACCATTCTTCTTTTTTGTCTTTTTCCTTCTAACTAGCAGTGTGTGTGTAATGGGGGGTGTCCCTGGATTCTATGTTAGCAGTCCCCAGCCTATGTGTACATAGGAAGAAATATCAATCTTAGATAAACCCTAAATATCCTATGCTTTTGTTCCTCAGCTCTTAGCAAAGGCAAAACAGAAAAATGGAATAAAAAGAGCTAGAGAGCCACATTCTTCCATGGGTATGAACTGCATGTTTACCAGCCCCCAAAAGATTCTCCTGCCGATGCTGCATGTCCTTCATGACGGAGCAGTGAGTCACCTGCACAAAAGCCTAAGAACATTCCACGCTGCGAGTAGCCAGCCAAAGATCCCTGCATAATTACCGTGTAGGAAAAAAAAATCTTTCCATTTGTACAAATTATTTCTTTGATTTCCTCCCTTATACTCTGAGGTGATTGGGCAAATTAATCTCTAGATCAGTTCAGGAGCAAACATTCTAATTTTCTTTTAAGAACCTCTATTGTTACATAAGAATATCTCGTTAAGCCTTACTTTTCCTAGGGAACGGGATGGCAGTAGGTAATAATGAAATAGGAAAGACAAAGATTTTCAGAACTTATACGTTTACTAATGAAAATTAAAAAGGTGTCAGACACACTTTTAAATTAAACATTTTCTTGAATTCAGGAGTTTTGCATCTGTTTGATTTTCTTTTCAGAGTATTTTTATGGCAATTTCTCCTCTATGAGGAGGTAATATGAAATGCATTGACTTTACTAAACCTTCTAATGGCTATTTCCAAATTTAGGACTTATCGGGTAAGCTGACTGAAGAATAATTTCGCTTTTGATTAGACTAAATTATATAGAAACTTTTCATCTCTTTGAGTTTCAGTATCTTGAGTTTATCATTTCTATTCAAGACTCTAAAATGGGATGTTTTTGTAGGCCTCAGGCAGAGATATTACAAGATGAATACTAAAATGGAATTCTTGTCATATATTAAAGCCTAACATGTTTAGAAATGTTTCATCATCCAAAATGCTCCTGAACTAAACACCACAGTGGATGTTAAATTTGCATTCCTTCAAATTCTAATTTGTGATTTTCAGATGAAACGTTTTTTTGTTTTCCACATTTAAACATGCTTTCCCCTTTGTGTAATAAGTATTTTTGCAATATTTTGCTAATATGTTGATAGATTCTTAAGATTTTGTAGCTAATAAACATTCATGAAATATGTATGGTTTACTTTATCTTCTCAAATTATACTCCCCTTATAACTCTTACGTGTACTTCTAAAAAAAATCAGTTCAAAAGTGTTATATTGGTACCCAGTGGTTTATATGAAAAGTATTTGCCCTTTGGCACTGACATTTTGCTTCACAAAAGGTCACTGTTGCAGGATGGTGTATCAATATTTATATCTACCTATCTATTTATACTCAAAACTTGGTCAAATTTTAATTGATATATCTATATATAATTTTAATGGTACCGTAAATGAGTATTGATGAAAGAACTTGTAGTTTTGTGTTCAGTGTAGTTTTCTTTATAGCTGGAGTCAGACTACAGGAATTTTCTATGAAATGTATTTTTTACAATGTGACTTAGAGAAATTCCTTGTCATGTATATGAATCTATTTCACTATATTCCATTTTTTAACGTGTGCCATCATATTTTTATACCATGATTTAATGAACAAGTCTGCTACTAATCTACATTTAGTGGATCTCCAGGTTTCAAAAAAAATTATAAAAATGCAACATATTCCTTTCTGCACACATATTTTTCAAATATTTTAACAAAACACTTCTGAATTTAACATCATGGAAATTTTAAACATAATAAATATTATGATATTGCTTTCCAAAAGCATTGAATAAATTAATATTTCTTTGAAATGTTCACTAGGGTTTTACCACAACTAGGCCAATTCTGGACTTTATCAAATATGTCAAATATATCTATTTATCTTTCTATTTTGCAGTCTGTTGGAGGAAAAATATGTAGTTATCGTTGTTTTTCCCAATAGTATGTGAGGTTAAATATTTTCATATGTTTAAAAGTACTTTTTATGCATTATTTTGTGATTTTCCTGTCCATAAACTTTTCAAGTTATTTGGTTAGGTTGTTTATTTTCTTCTTTCCATTATTTTCTTATAAATTCTTGGTCTCATATATGCTTCAAATATTTCCCCAGTTTAGTAACTATCATAAACTAGTAAAAGTTTTTAAAATTTGTTTCTGACATATTTTGTTATATAAAAATATTTAATATTATGAAATCAAATTTATCTATCTATTCCTTTATAATCTCTTCATCTTCTGTCTTATTACATGGGTTTTCGTTATCCTAAAATTATAAATATATTTTCTTGTAATATTTTTAAAGTTTTTTATTTTACATTTAGTGTCTGAAATTCATTTATGTTATGTGATTAAATGGATATTTCCCAAAAAAATATTTAAGATGAATATTCAAGTCTTATTATATCATTTTTTAACTTAGCCCATATTTCATTAATGCCAATTTATATGTAGAAAAATACATTTTTTAGCATACAGTTCTGTAAATTTTAACAAAATTTACTACACAAAATGTACAAATGTCAAAATGTACAACCTGTCAGTCCAAAAAATTTCCAAGTGGTCCTGTGTAGTCAAACCCTTTTACACACTCATTCTCTGAAAACTCCTAATCTTTCTGCTGTTTCTACAAGTTTTTCCTCTTCCAACGTGTCATACAAATGGGATCTAATGTTATGTACCCTTTTGAATCTGGCTTCTCTGACACACCGTAATGCATTTACACACTCATTCTCTGAAAACTCCTAATCTTTCTGCTGTTTCTACAAGTTTTTCCTCTTCCAACGTGTCGTACAAATGGGATCTAATGTTATGTACCCTTTTGAATCTGGCTTCTCTGACACACCGTAATGCATTTGGGGCTTACCCATCTTGTCATGTGTGTTCATAGTATATTCCTTTTTAGTGCTGAGAATTATTCTCTATCATTGATGTACCAAAGTTTATCCACTCTCCATTTGACAGACATTTGGATGATTTTCCCTTGGGGGCAATTTTGAATAAATTGTCTATAAACATTAGCATAGAGGTTTTTGTCTATTGATTTTTATTTCATGTGGGTAACCTGTAATAGAATTGTTGGGCTATAAGTATACTTTTAATTTTCTAAGAAAGATCCTATTCAAACTTTATAATCCATGATGTCTGATATGATGACTATTTTTGACAATACTCAATTTACCAATTTTTATTCATTTGTGCATTTTGCCATTTATTTAAGAAATCTTTGCTAGACCCAAAATTACTATGATTTTTCTCCTATTTTTTTTTTCTGGAAGCTTCATAGTTTCATCTCCAATGTTTTGATCTATGCCACATTTAGACTAAAGTGAGTAAAGTTAATTTTTGGTGTGAGGTAAGGGTTAGGTTTCCTTTTCAAAACAAAACAAAGGGTCTGGCCAGTTAGCTCAGTTAGTTAGAATGTAGTCTTACAACACCAAGGTCAATATTTTAGATCCTCAGCTGCCGAAAAATAAAATAACATAAAATAAAATAAAACAAACAAAACGTGTGGCTATCCAGTTGTTTCAACACCATTTATTGAAAATATTTTCCTTTCCCTGATAGCAACTTTGTTGGAGAAAGAGGAGGAAGCGGAAAAGGAGAATAAGAACAATAGCAAGATGCCTGTGGGGACGTCTGTGGGTATTCCAACAGAGATGGACCTGTTCTGTATGCTGATTGTGACAGTGGTCACACGAACATACGTATGTGGAAAAATTGCATAGAACCAAATACATGAATAAACTACCCCCCCAACACGAGTGCATTTAAAACTGATGAAATCTGAATGAGGTAAGTGAATTGCATCAGTGTCAATATTCTAGTTATGACGTTGTACTATAGTTATACAATATGTTATCATTGGGGGAAACTGGGCAAACGGTACATGAAATCTTTCTGTATTACATCTTACAACTGCATGTGAATCTACAATTATCAGAAAATGAAAGTCAAAAAAATATTTGTGAAGACATTCTAAAAATTAATACTCGTACAAAAATAACTGGAAATTGCTGAATCCTTGAAATAAAAGCTAGGGGTTATATGAACAAATTATGGGTTTATCAATGACCATAAGAGCAACAGTAGAGTAAAACAGATTTTTCAAATCAAGACCCATCAAATAAACAGGCAACTATTGGAGCATAAATTATGTTACTGATCTATTCAATGATCCCATTTGCTGTTGTAAGCTTTTTCATCTCAGTAGAATGACCCAGAAGGGAAAATACACAGTGAGGAGGTCAGTAGGGATTAGTTAAGACTTGTGCAAAGCAGGCTAATGATCAGTTAAATTCTGTAAGAGGAGCTATTTACTCCACATCTCCATGAAGCATTGGTTTGATTATTTGACTCTCCAGTCAATTAGTTCAAACTGTAAGATTTGGGATGAATCCCAACCTCACATAGAACGGGAAGACTCGCCTCGAAGAGACCACAAGACCACGAGCACTGCAATTAGCAAGAGGTTTATTATTTCCAATGCGTTGGGTTCTCACCGCCAAGCTGGGGTGAGACCCCATCAGGCTTTTTAGCTGTCTTTTTATACATTTTTTAGGGCAGTTTTCTTGGCAGCCAGGAGACAAAGCAATAAACAGTATTCATTGGTTAACTTAAGTGACCTTAAAGCTTATTGGAGGGCATCCCACCTGTTTGTAGGTGATTTCCCCTTTGATTTCCTAACTAATAAACATTGGGCCATCTGCAGGTTAGCTTTGTTTAAAGACTCTGCACTTTGCAATGTAGCGGTCACAGGTTTGTGCTAGCGTTAGCAAGAAAACCACAGACTGTCAGCTTTGAGCTTTTCCTGTGACAGACTGCCAGCTCTGAGTTTTTCCTGTGACAGAGGAGAGGTTGGCCAGCTCTCAGCGACCCCTCCTCTTGTAACCACATACTCATCTCTTTTTACCCAGGTGTGAGGTGACCCCTCACCCAGCGGCCCTATGAAAACATGTTTTTCGTGGAAAGTTCCACGCTCTACAGCGACCTGTTAGCTTTAGCTCCTGCAGCTCAGCTGTGCTCTGGGGTGCAAAACATCCTGTGTGTCTAGCAGGTCCTAAGAAGAGGGGGAGTAGAGTATGCCCCTAGGCATAACAGCTTTTAAGATGGCTTTACTGTAGCTAAGTTAGAGCAAGCTAGGTGTACAGAAGCGGATTGCACAAGTTAGTATTCTTCAAAACAACCTGTTCAGTAAAATCTATTAAACCATTTGTGCATAAAAATGAAATGGATAAAAATTTAGTTGCAACAGAAAAGTAATTAAGTGATTAATTAATTAGGGTTATATCTCTCTTCCAACAATCAAGACTTGTAATCATTTTGAGCAAAATTTTATTCGGAAAGTCTACTAAGTGCCTAGGAAAAGTGATAGTACAATGAGTTTCCATGAGAATTTTCTTTTTAAATATGCATATTACCATATCCGTGGTGCTGCCACAAGAAGGCAGATGCCCATTCAGTATGAAATTAATGTTCTACCATTCAGAAATGTTCGAAGATGAAGTGAGCTGTCTTTTGAAGATAGTAGGCTCTCTTGTTCTGGATGTGTTCGATCAAAGCAGTAATATATATTTTGCCTGGAAGAATTGTAAATTGCTTTAAACATGTAGATTGCATAAAAGTATACTTCCTAGTTAATGTATTTTTTAAAAAGAGAACTTTTAATCTGAATGACCAAGTAATCACCTACTAATTCTAGCCCCAAATTCATTTGAAAATGAGGCAAAAGAGGCCCATATAATGGTGCAGTTCAGAAGAGGCCAGGTGTCCCAAAACCATTAATAAAGGCTTTGTTAATTGGCCTTTGCTTCCTAAATATCAGCCAATGTTAACGCATATAACTGCTGAGTTCCACTATTAAATGTCTCCCCTGTCAGGTACTAGACTTGACACTTTACACATAACCTCACTTAATCCTCAAAACATCCCTCTGAGATGTGTATTAATTATTCCATATAACAGATGAAGAAATGAGGCACAGGAATTACAAATGATTTGCCCAACATGGCATAGTGTGTAAAAAGAGGACATAGGATTTTAAAAATTATACCATGCATTAAAAAGCAGGACTACAAAGCAATTTTGTTGCATAGTTTTTGGTAAATTTGAAGATGTATGTACCCTGTGATGCAGAATTTAGCATTTACTTATGTATTCTAAGTACACTCTTGCACACAAGAGATGTAAACTACTATCTTTATACGTTAAAATTTTAAATAAACAAAATATTGCACATCATACAGTAGAAAACTATACAGCACTTCATATAAGTACATCCCCCTCTCCCTCTCCATCTTCTTATGACTCTTCCCCTTTTCCTTCTCCCTTGTCTTCTCCCTCTTCTACCCCACACCCCACTCTCCTTAGATAAGTTTGTGTGCCCTTCTTTTGGGGGAATTACTCAAAAAGTTGCAGACAGAGATAAATTTTTGAGGAAAGAATTCTGAAGGTGAATATAATAAGAGGCCAGGTGTCTATGGCAACATCAACCAAATGAGCTTAATTCCACACATAAAAACCTGGAGATGTGAGAGATCGATTGAAACATGCTTACAAATTGCAAATGTAAAGAAAAACCTGCAAAAAGAAAACACCGCTTCTGATGATGTTCTCAAAAACAATTGATGTGATTAAATTATAAAGAGAAAGGCACAGGCAAAACAAGGTAACGTGAGAAGATGGCTCAAAGGACTTAAGTAAGCTTATTCCCTCTCCCCACTGAGCACTCTTCGACTCCCTAGCATATCTTCTTAAACTCTTGTGTCTCCTTGTCTAAGGCTCTGATGGTTTGTTGAGTGCTTCTAAGAGAGTTTGCTGCAGTCAGAACATATTATTACAATGTTCACATTAATTCTTAGGTTTCCAGGAGTAAATTGATCACTACTCAAAGTCAAATAAAAGTATCTCAAAGTCTAAATTTAGTGACTAAATGCAATAATCACATTTCCCTTCTTTTTTTCCCCATTTGGCAGAATGGAATGAACAGATTTCAGACTAGTTTCCTAAGTACACATAAACAGTTTTATCCTCAAAAGCCACATGCCCAAGGCTCAATGCCATTATGTGCTGTTCCTCACACTGTCCTCCTTCCTTTCACATTTTTAATTTATCTCCATTTGCAGCTTACTTCATGTCATCTGTGAAACTGCTGTACAATGCCACTAAGAGATCACATGCCCAAATTTTAGGCAAGAAGTCTGGTGAAAATATTATTTCTGGCATCCTTTTTCTCAATGACTTTTGACAGGCTGTGGAATTTGGAATATTTTCTTATTTTGTTGAGACTCTTAATTTGTTCAATTTTATTAATTAAAACTCACATTTTGTAAATTATGTATGCTTTGCAGAATACATTTACCTAAATTATATCATTTGATTTGTATGACATGCTGTACCTGGGAAGAACTCTAGGGAGGCATATTTGACCCTTGCTTATACAGTTTAGGAAAATGATGCTGAGACAGAATTAGTGACTTACAGAACATGTCAGAGTGATATTAGAGTCTAACTTGGATCCAGCATTCTTTTCCTCTGTGGTCAGTACTCTTTCTAAGATAGTACTTTGTTTCCCTTAATAAGCAGTGTCATAAGTTTGTGGTAGGCAGAATAATGATCTTCCAAAGATGTCCACTTTTAATCTTTAGAATCTGAAAATATGTTGTCTTCCACGGCAAAGGAGACTTTGCAGGTGTGATTAAGTTCAAAGTCTGAAAATAGGGAGATTATCCTGAATAAACTCAGTGTTATCACAAGGTTATCATAATGAAAGACTGAGGCAGGAGAATCTGAATCAAAGAAGGAGATGTGACAAGGCAAGCAGAGATCTGAATGACATGGGGCCACAAGCAGAAGAATACAGGCAGCCTCTTGACATTGGAAAGGGCAAAAAAACTGATTTTCCCCTAGAACCTCCAGCAGACACTTAGATTTTTATCCCATTGTTACCTGTTTTAGACTTTTCAATTCCACAGCCATTAGAGGATAAATTTGTATTGCTTTAAGCCACTAAGTTTGTAACAATTTGTTATAACAGCACTAGGAAACTAATACAAAGCTCTTGAGATAACACTTCTTGTAAGTAAATACCTCAATAAAGTTTCACACTAAGCATCACATTATGACTAGAAACTTGCCCCTCAACAAAAACCATGAAAAAATCAAAACTAATAACTTTTTGTCTTGATTTGTTATTTTATTGTTTTTCTTTCTCTTGTCAGTTTCCATTTCTTTTTTAAACTAAAAATGCAAATATTTTATTAATTGTTTTATCATGCCTAGTTATCATTAATTACAGATTTGTGACTTAAGTGCCTTTTTCTGTTGAAACATAATTGATTATATGTATTTGTGGGGTACAGAGTTGAATATCAATAACTATGTGCAATTCAGAATAATTAGTATATTCATCATTCCAAAATGTAATCATTTTTTGTGTTCATTAACCAAATTTCTCTGTCATCCCCCCTCACCCTTCTTCCCCTTTCCCACCTCTGGTAGCCTCAGTTCTGTTTCCTCCTTTTGAAAGTTCAAAGAGTTATTGTGATTGTTGTAGCTTTCTTTCTTCCTTTTTAAAATTAATTTGTTCATATTTTTAGCTCCTAGTTAGTGACAATGTGCAGTATTTCTCTTTCTGTGCTTGACTTATTTCACTTCCATAATTTTCTCTAAGTTCATCCATGTTGCTGCAAATGGCAGAATTTCATTCCTTTTATGGCTGAGTAGCATTCCATTCTGCATATGTACCACATTTTCCTTATCCAGTTGTCCATCAATGGACCTTTAGGTTGGTTCCAACTCCTGGCTATTATAAATAGAGCTGTGATAAACATGGGGGTGCAGGTTTCCCTTCCACATGATACTTTCCATTCCTTTGGGTATATACCCAGCATTAGGACTGCTGGATTGTACAGTAGATCTATCAGTAGTTCTCTGAGAAATCTCCGTACTGTTTTCCATAGTGGCTGCACTAATTTACAGTCTCACCAACAGTGTAGGTGGGTTCCCTTTCTCTATGTCTTCATCAGCATTTGATATATTTTCTGTCTTTTTAGGTAGATCTATCAGTAGTTCTCTGAGAAATCTCCGTACTGTTTTCCATAGTGGCTGCACTAATTTACAGTCTCACCAACAGTGTGTAGGTGGGTTCCCTTTCTCTATGTCTTCATCAGCATTTGATATATTTTCTGTCTTTTTAATAATAGCCAGTCTAACTTGGGTTAGATGAGATCTCAGTGTGGTTTTGATTTGCATTTCCCTGATGCTCATTGATGTTGAGCATTTTGTCATGTGTTTGTTGGCCATTTCTTTGTCTTCCTTTGAGAAATGTCTTTTCAGCTCCTTTGCCCATTTTTCTTAATCAGGTTACTTGTTTGTTCACTGTTAAGTTGTTTAAATTCCTGTATCTTCTGGACATTAATCCCTTATTGGATACATAGATTCAAATATTTTCTCCCATTCTGTAGGTGGTCCTTTCACTCCGTTGATTGTTTCCTTTGTTGTGCAGCAGCTTTTCAGTTTAATATAATACCATTTGTTTATTTTTTCTTTTGTTGCCTGTGCTTTCGAGGTCTTATCCATAAAGTCTTTGACCAGTCCTACGTCCTGAAGTGTTTCTCATATGTATTAGTCTGTTTCTGTCGCTTAAAACAAAATACCTGGAACTGGGTACTTTGTAAGAAAACAAAATTTATTGCTTACAGTTTCAGAGGCTGGGAAGTCCAAGGTCCAGGGAAAAGATCTGGTGAAGGCCATCTTTAGTGGTAATTTCAGCAATGCAGGGTATCACATTGTGAACACAGCAGAGCAGAGAGAAAGAGACTCTCATGTGCTCTCCTTTTCAAGCCCTCTGAACCAAGCCCATGACCACCGTTATCAACCCGTTCATTAGGGCATGGTCCTCAGAATCTAATCACCTCTTCAAGGCCTCACCTTTCAATTGCCATAATAGGATTTGCCATGCTCTTAACAGTTACAGTGACAGTTAAGCTTCAATGAGGTTGGTGAGGGGCATTCAATCTACAGCACTCTATGTTTTCTTCTGGGAGTTTTATAGTTTCAGGTCTTCCATGGAAGTCTTATATCAACAGAGAAACACAGAATTTAAACTACACTTCAGGCCCATTGGATTTGTCAGACATCTTCAGAACTTTTCATCCAACAACTATAGGATATACTTTCTTCTCTTCAGCATATGGAACATTCTCCAGGATAAGCCACATGTTAGGTCACAAATCAAGTCTCAATAAATTTTTGAAAATTAAAATCATTTCAAATATCTTTTCAGACCAGAATGTATTAAAACTAGAAATGAATAACAAGTGAAACCATGGAAATTATACAAGTACAAGGAAATTAAACAACATGCTCACGAATGACCTATGGCTTGAAGAAGAAATTACACAGAAAATCAAAAAATTCCTGAAACTAATGAAAATAAAGACACAACATACCAAAACCTGTGGAATGCTGCAAAAGCAGCACTAAGAGGGAAGCTTATTTCAATAAATGCTTACTTCAAAAGAAGTGAAAGACTCCAAATAAACAACCTAAGATTACATCTCTAATCAAAATATTCCTGAAACTAATGAAAATAAAGACACAACATACCAAAACCTGTGGAATGCTGCAAAAGCAGCACTAAGAGGGAAGCTTATTGCAATAAATGCTTACTTCAAAAGAAGTGAAAGACTCCAAATAAACAACCTAAGATTACATCTCAAAGGACTAGAAAAAGAATAATCCAATCACAAACTTAGTAGACAGAAATAATTAAGATAAGAGCAGAATTAAATAAATAGAGACCCCAAAAATGACATAGAAGATCAATGAAACAATTGTTTGTTTGTTTTTTTGAGAAGATAAACAAAATAGACTAATCATTGGCTAGACAAACTAAAAAAAAGGAGAAGACCCAAATAACAAAAATCAGAAATGAAAAAGGAGCCATTACAAGAAATAACATAGAAATACAAAGAATCATTAGAGAGTATTCTGGACAACTATATGCCAACAAGTTTGAACCTGCAGGTAATGGATAAATTTCTGGACACATACAAACCAACAAGACTGAACCAAGAAGAAATAGGAGACCTGAACAGACCAATAACAAGCAATGAGATTGAAGCAATAACCAACGGTCTCTCAGCAAAGGAAATTCCAGGACCAGATAGCATTACTGCTGGATTGTACCAAACCTTTAAAGAGGAGTTAATACCAATTCTCTTCAAACTATTCCAACAAATTGAAAAAGAGGCTGTTCTCCCGTACTCATTCTATGAGGCCAGCATAACCCTGATCCCCAAATCAGACTTTTCATTTCTTAAGTCAAATTTTCTATTTCGTTAATCATACATAAAAAATGTATTTTTCCACATTCTTACTCAATACCCTTCCAGTTTTCAGATTTCTTCTGGGTAATTTCTTAAAAAGGGAGAATGGTCCTCTTATTGTCGCACAACGTGCTACTGAATTATGTGTGCTCACAACACCTCAGTATTAACAGATGCCAATATGGCATGAGATTCTAAGAGCCTTATTACTGGATTATCTACATGGCAAAAAGTGTTGATTTTATACAGTCACATTCATGTGTATAAAAATAAATTTTGTTTTATTGTAACTACCCAGACTAGTCTATTTATGAGCCTCCATTACATTTTGTCCATATATAAATTAGCATTAAGTGAGGATAATTCTAGTTATATACATTCAAGGACACTGATACAATGATACTCCCATTTTCTCCTGACGTGGCATATAGGAACCAAGAATGCTCATGCAATTTCCTGGCTTCAAAGATAGCATCTTATCTGAGGTCAACATCTGTCTAACTCATAAGAGCCAGTCTACAGTTTAGAACAGAATGGTTCCTGAAGAGAAGGACCTTTATCAGACTTATTCAACCCCAAAATAAAGTACTCATATATCTGCTGCAAAAATAAATGGTGGGGAAAATAGACCATGGAGTTAATCTCTGTGTGCCTGGGTCCACATTTTGTCATATATTGAGAATGAATATTTGTAAACTCTTCCAAGGAACTTGAAGAAGAATGAGCAAGGGGACAATCAACAGCCTGAATAATTATACATTTTAATGCATTCAAAAGAGAGTTAAAAAGCTCAAGTTATTCTTTCCTTGCTCAGTCACCATGTTTGGTTTCTTCTCAAAGATGTCTCTTTGAAAACAAAAAAAGTCAGTGTTTATTATTAGCTCATAAACTGTGTGCATCCTTCAGGTATTTAAAGAAAAACCCACTGATAAATTGTCATATCTGTTTTGTGCTATTTACCTTCACTTGTCTTCTGTGCTTTTATGAGCACACTGACTACTCTAAACCAAAGAACTTAAATAGTCTTACAAATATCTACTCACCTACTCATTTGGAGCTCATTAGTATTTGTTGAGAGTATAAGGAAGCCTCTAGTTTCATTGCTATTATGGTTTATAATGCTTTAAGAAATAAAGGATATTGCAACAATTTAAAGGTACTATTATATGGCATTTTTTTAATGCAGACTTCAACATTTGTAATACATCCTCTTTTTTTTTCTAGCAACAGTCTTTGGAAACTTTAGATGAATAAGTAAAAGAAAATTGCTTGTCTACTTGCTGCCAATCTTCTCATTTTCTCACCCACAGATTAATAGGACTACATTTTGTAATTTTAAATTAACCTCACATTCATATGACTCATGGCAATAATCCTAATTATATGGTCAAGAGTATTAGTACTTTAATATCAGAGCTATGTAATATAAATAATTCACATTAAATAAAAATAATTCACATTAAATAATTCACATTAAATAAAAATGTACTTTCAAAAGTTTATTTTCATATGTATGGCAAATCAAATTATACTTGTTACTTAGTGCTATCAAAGGGAAGACAATGATAAAATTGCAATATAATCAAGTGTTATAAGTCTAATAGTGAACGATCTTGACATCCCAGTTTGTGATTTTTTAAAATATTTTCATAAAAATGGGAAATGATGTTTCTGAAAGAGGTTTTTCTCTAAATTGGACATTGTGCAGTAATCCAAGAGTTAGTTTACTTCAAAGCACAAAAGCATCTATTGACCATATAGTCCCTAATATACATCTTTTACTTACTAATTTATAACATGTTTCAATGCACATAGGTGATATAGAAAATTGTCTATTAGGGTAATTTGAGTTAAACAGTTGCCTCAGTTGGCTAGATATGTCACACAACATTTTCTCTGGCCTGATACACTCAAAGTAAGGTGTAAATTTACATTTTAATTTTCAAATGAGAACATATCTCAAATAAGTTTGACTAGCTATTAGAATAAGTTTCCCATTCCAAATGTCATATTATACAGGAAATAAGTTTGTAAAAATTTATTATATACATACAATTTTATCACTCTATAGTTTCTTTGTACATTTTGGCTACAGCTTAATTGCAATTATGTAGATGTATAATATTTTCATTAGTTATGTAAGAAGGTGTAAAATATCTGTAGAACTCTATAATATGTAGTACACTTATACAATTTGTACAAACTTTCTCTTAGTTGCACAGTATAGAAAATAAGCATATCATTAAAGAAATATTTTAGTTAACATTAAAATACATGTAAATATTTAATTTTGATTTAATTAAAAATAAGACATACACTATTTTTTTGAGAGATGGACGTCAATAATCAAAAGATAGTGTAAGCAACATAAAAAGGATGGTCCATGAAATAAATACTTGACAAGACAAACTTTTTAAAAATTAAAATCTGCTCTGGAAAAGATTTAGGGAATCAAAGACTAGGAGAATAAGACTAGCATAAGACTAGGAGAAATATTTGGAAAATATAAAACTGATTAAAAAAAGAACTTGCACTCAAAATATACAAAAAACTCTTGAAACTCAACAATAATTAAATGAATAACTCAATGAAAAATTGGGCAAAAGACTTGAACAGATAGCCTATCAAAGAATATATACAGATGACAAGTAATCTAGAAGATACTTAACATCTTTTGTCATTGGAAAATTGCAAATTAAGACTCAATGGGGGGCTGGCCCGGTGGCGCACTGGAGAGTGCGCCAGTTGGGAGCGCGGCGGCGCTCCCGTCGAGGGTTCGGATCCCATGTGGAGACCGGTTCCCGTTCACTGGCTGAGCGCAGTGCGGGTGCAACACCGAGGGTTGCGATCCTGTTGCCGGTCCCCGGTACGGGCACGACACCGAGGGTTGCGATCCCATTACCGGTCATTAAAAAAAAGACAAAAAGGAAAAAAAAAAGACTCAATGGGACAGCACTGCTCACCTATTAGAATGGCTATAATCCAAAAAATTGACAATAGCAAATGGTTGTAATCATATGGAGCAATAGGAATTCTCATTCATTGCTGGTGGAAATGCAAAATGAGAAAGTCACTTTTGAAGACAGTTTGGAAGTTTCTTACAAATCTGAAACTGTTTTATCATGTAATCCAGCAATTACACTCCCAGGCAATGACATAAAAACCCATGTCCTTGCAAGAACCTGCACACGAAGATTTTTAGAAATTGTATTCATAATCATCACAATAGTAAGCAATCAAGACATGCTTCACCAAGTGAATAAATAAACAAAGTGTGGTATATCCACATGATGAAATTCTATTCAGCGATAAAAAGAAATAAGCTATAAAACCATGAAAAGACTTGCAAAAATCTTAAATGCATATTTCTGAGTGAAGCAAGCCAGTTTGAAAAAAATGATACACGCTATGATTTCAATTATCTGACATGCTGGGGGGGAAAAAAAAACCTGTAGAGAGTTAAATGTTTAGGGTTTGCCAGGGATTTGGGGAAATAAGGGAGGGGTTGGATAGATGAAGCACAAGGGATTTTTAAGAGTGGTGAACTCTTCTATATGACACTGCAATAGTAGATCCCTGACATTATGCATTTGTCAAACCTCTTGAACTTTACAACACAGAGTGGAAATTAATGTATTCAAATTCAAAAATCATATTAAAATATAGATCTAGAATGACTGCAGACTGTGACAAATGAATGTGTCTGTATTAGAAACACATGAAACAGCATTGCTGAAGAAGTTGCTGACCCTAAAAGTCTGGAAATAAGTGGTTTCTGTAAGACTAGCGGCGAAAGGAACTGAACATAAGCATGGCTAATAAGGTCATTTCTCATAGTGGTATGGGTTAAAAATTCTGGTACTGCTATACATGTATATTGGAATTGAAAAATTAAATAAACAGATTATAGATGGTGGGAGCCTGGCTTTTCAGAATTTACAAATAAGCAAAGACAGTAGTATGGGATGATCAATGTAGTAATAAATTAGAGTTGGAGACATAAATACGAACTAATATTTACTTTAATACAGATACTTCTGGATACATATACAGCTATTTATAGATATGTGTATACACATGGATTATGACACATATACATGTTTCCTTGCTCTTTCAGCTGAGAGGGTCTAAAAGCAGTGACACTCTAGTAGCAATGACCACACTCAGCATCCAGATCGTGGTTTCTAATACCATTCTCCAATAAAAGGTACTAGAGCTTCTTGGAAAAATGACTCAGTATAGATCTGGGCAGGAAATACACAAAATGAGCCTGCATATACAAAAAAAATGTAAGGATAACACACACACGCACACACACACATTGATAGGGATATGTAAAGGGACTCAGGAGCCAACTGAAAGAGCTCTCAATGACCAAAGTTGAAAAAAATTTGAGAAAAAACAAAGTAGCACTAGGTGATAATCCTTAGTATAAAGTAAATATTTATGAATCCATATTGATATAAATAAATGATTGAATAAATAAATGTGGGACAAAAGACATATCTTTTATAAAGAAGAATTTCAGACAACATACAGATATTCTGTTCTCAGGAGAGGAAGCATAATTCTTTATATCCCAAGAGTGGGCTGTGCATAGTGACTTCCTTGCAAAGAGTACAACATGGAAAAAGGATGGTGTATTTTCCTGTTTCTCGTGCTTATAACTATGTAATGTATAAAAAACCAAAATTTATTTTTTACAGTTTTGGAGGCTGGAAAGTCAAGGTCCAGGGAAGACACCTGGTAAGGGCCTTCTTCTACAGCAAAGCAAGGTATCACGTGGTGAATGGGCTGAGCAAGAGAGAGCTAACCTGCTCATTCATTCTCCTTACAAAGACATCAGAATTTGACCATGACCACCCATCAAACCATCAATGGATTAATCCATTCATAAGGGTACAGTCCTCACAATCTAATCACATCCTAAAGGCCCCACCTTTCAATTACTGTAATAGAATTTTCCACCCTCATAACACTGTTACAGTGTTAAAAATATAGTAACATTCTTACCATCTCCAACACATGAACTTTTGGGGAACACATTCAACACACAGCAGATGGAGAAAGAAGAGTAACCTCACAGTGAGAAAACCTGACAAACATTACATTAGCTGCATCATTTAGGTCAACATCAACAACAATAAATCATGTCAATAATACCCTTGATATGATGAGGTGAAAATGGCAATTTATCTCTGTAAGCCCATAAAAACAGTGTAATTATGAGTAAAACATTGGACAAGTTTCTGTAAAGCAGCATCTTACAAAATGCAATACTCCTTAAAACTGTCAACATCATTAAAAACAAGTCAGAGAAATTTTCACAGTCAGGAGGAGCCTAAGGAGACATAATGACTAAATGTAATGTATCTTGGATGAGATCCTGTAACTCACAAAGACATTGTTAAAAATAAGGAAATATGAATAAATTATCAGCTGAATAGATTGTCAACTTTAATTATAATAATGTTTTCTATTTGTTCATTAACTGTAACAAGTGTACCAGGTAGGACGTTAATAGGGAAAATGGTGTGGGGTGTATGGGAACTCCCTGTACTATTTTCTTATTTTTTTGTAAACCAAAAACACTGTTCTAAAAAATAAAAGTCTATTTTTTAAAAAGTTGATATGGGAAAACATAGACTAAGAAGAGAAAGTAAAGAAAAATATTGCTTCAGATAAAATGATGTTGAAACACTCAAGAGTCATTTAAATTTCTGTAGATATTGTGTTGCAAAGATTTAATACAAACGACAAATGTAAACAATATAAAAATATATTTAATTGTACAGAAATATTATTAATAACTAGGACATTGACTAAAAATATTAATCAGTTAAATATTTTTTAAAATAATGTAATACTGATTTTGTTGAATTTGATAGTTTGTGAACAGTGACTGTTATATTTCCAAGACAAAAAGAAAATTTTATTATTAAAAATTATTTCTTAGTCGTTAGAAAAAATAGCAGCTTATTAAAATGACATATTCCAAGTTATGAATTATTTAAAACTGTTTTAAAAAACAATTAATATTTATGTTGAATAAACTTTATTTCTTCTGTATACTCGTGAAGTGAAATATTTTTAGGTTTTGTATATAATTGACATAGCTTATTAAATTATACATGTATGCAATATATAGTCTAATTTTTCTTGCTTAGAAAGTTCTGAGAAATATGAAAAACAGAGTGAGAGAAGGAGAGATGAGAGATTGAGGGAGAAGGGGAAGAGAGCAGCCCCTGACATTCAGAAGCTGGGTTGACACAGTTCTCTTATTTATTCTGATTTTTATCTTTTTTCCTCAGCTAGAATGTGAGCTCTATTAGGCTGGGAATATCTGTAGGTTCAGTGCTGCATCCCCAGTGCCTAGAATGCACCTCACCCATTGAAATCCTCTTCAAATAGTTATCATGATAATTATGTTATTTATATATTTTTTTCCTTTAGTTTCCTTATCTATAAAATTAGTATAGCAATATCTTCTTCAAAGGATTTTTATGAGTATTAAAAAATGGTTTATCTATACTTCTTATTACTGTACCTGGCACAAAGTAAGCATTTGATAAGTTGTTGCTATTACTATTAAACCCAGCAATTCTCCCCATCCTACTTTTCTCCACCCTAAATGTGCATGGTATATTTTCAACATTTTGAATTATTTGACATTTTTAAAAAATATTATGCACTGCTTTTAGTAAAATTAAGCTAACAAGAGACTTGTTTTGATTTTGAAAGAAATATTTAGTGTCCATTAATTTCAGTAGGATTTCAACAAATCTAATGTTAAACCCTCCTGTTATTTGTCTTTTCAATTAACATATTAAAATTCCAGTGGATTCCAATGATATTTTTCAATTTGATGGGGAGGCATAGGAGAGAGTGCATTGGAGAAATCAAGAATAGGAGAATGGGATCCATAATATGGAATTTTCAACTCTTAATTTTCCTTCAACAAAAATTCTAAAAGAAAGTCTGTTACAGAGGGAGCAGAATAAACATGGAGAAAAATGCATAGAAAAGATGCTTCAGAATGATTGACTCATAGTTCTGGAAGCTGAGAAGCTTAATTTTCCTTCAACAAAAATTCTAAAAGAAAGTCTGTTACAGAGGGAGCAGAATAAACATAGAGAAAAATGCATAGAAAAGATGCTTCAGAATGATTGACTCATAGTTCTGGAAGCTGAGAAGTCCAGGATCAAGGGGGCATTAATCTGGTGAGGGCATTCTTGCCACATCATAACACGGTGGATGTCATCACATGACAGAAGGGCAAAGGGTGGGTGAGAGATGGAGAGAGAGACAGACAGAGAGAGAGAGTCAGAGAGAGAGACAGAAAAGGGGACCAAACTCACTCTTTTATAAGGAACCCACTCCCACAATAACAAACCCACTTCCACAATAAGTGCATTAATCACCTCTAAAAGTTTCACCCCCTAATCCTGATAGAATGACAATTAAATTTCAACATGATTTTGGAAGCAAACATTCAGACCATAGCACTTATATTTTCTCTTCTGTTTTTCTTGCCTACCTCTTGTCCAGCTCCCAATTTCTCCGTTTGTTGTTTTATCAAATCTTTTATCTCAAATTTTAGATTTCAATTTTTTTTGCTTCTTCTGAGGCAAGAAAATGTAAGACGTATGTCATTATCTTCTGTTTTATATATTAACTCATTTTTCAGTTAAATGTCATAATTAAAATTTTGAGTTCCAGAAATCAAACCATATTTTCAAATGCTGGTTTTACCCCTTTCTAGCTGGGTGATGCTGAACTTCTCACTTAATTGCTCTGTAAATATTTATTAACATGTAAAATAAATATAACGTTTACAATTAAATGAGATATTAAATGTCAGAAATTGGAGCCTAACCAGGTACATTGTAGGTGCTCCATAATGTTACCTCTTGTGATACAGATAGTGACACATAATAATGAAGCTCTTCTACATCTTTCTCTCTGCTTTGTTCTTATTCCTGTATTCTGGTGTCTCTCAGAGGCCCTACATTGCTCCTGGATTTTCTGTTGTTGATTCTTTTCAGTTTACTAATTCTTAAACACTGAAAATTTTTCTCAATCTGGGATAACCTCCGACCTGAGAAAAGAAATGATGGCATAAAGGAAAATAAATAGAACAGAACTGAATCTGCTAAACTGGTGGAAATCATAAAAAGGCAAGGGCCAGAACAAAATAGATGGGAAATTTTTTACTTGTCGCAATATTACTACTGCAGATTGAAAAAGCAATTGAAAAGTACTAGGCTGAGAACTCAAATATCCAAGTCACTACACAAACAAATGGTGTCAGGTATGACAATCAATACCTGTATGGATCTGGAAGATTCCATTAGACTCTTACACTTGGGGTGATGGTTCTCAGAGTATGTGGAACACATAAACACATTATCTTATTTAACTAGCACATTCTCCGCTTATAGAAAAAAGTCCTTAATAAGATGTTCTTCTTTTGTAGGAAGTATTAGCTTTGGATTTCTGTATTTCTTGTCTCCCATACTATTTTTATCTTGTCTATTTACCTTTTCAGTTTCCCTTACTTTGAGTCTGGCTTTTCATCTCTGTCTGATCCCAAAGACTTGAAAATATTCGACTCTTTACATCTTCCTGCGGTTGCTTTAATCAAAACCCAAACTTCATCTGGCTTGCTATATTATTTCTTTTTGCTTCATAGCCACAACCAAAGGACAGATCCACTCTGTTTCCTGAACACAGCATCATCTAGGGAGATAAAAGAGAAGCCCAGAAAGTATTTAACCTCTCTAGAAAAGAAATTTAAACACTTTCAGCCAAGTTTATTTTTGCCCAGAGTGATATAGGTCATAGGCCTATACGGTGTTTAAATATCTGGAGGGCTATTTTATAAAATAATCACCAAAAAAGAACAAAAATAATATAAATAGAAAAATGTAACTTGGAGGTTTAATATAGGACATACTTTTTTATTTTATAATAATTGATACATTTCCAAAAAAGAAATGACCCCTCCTGTAAGGTACCATATTCCTGCCCTTGGAAGTGTTACTGAAGAGATAATACAAATGTCTGTTAAACGAAAGTTTTAGAAATGATTCTGAGCAGATTGGACAAATTACACAGATTAATGGTCATCAGACTGTACTATTGGGAACTTCTGAGTTTTGCTGAAGGGAATGAGTCCAAGTTTACTTCTTTCTCTTAAACCAGAGCTGCTACATTCTGTATGTGTTTTACCATTGAGGTTCCATATATATATATATTTTAAATAAAAAGAATGCTGCTGGTAAAATAAAATTATAACTCACTGAGCTTGTTGACTTTTAAATGACTTTCCATCCCAGTAATTCTATGATATAAGTTTAAGTGACTGTGATTCAATGTACAATAAAAAATATAAAGTTAATAAAACAATTAAAAAGGTTGGCTTGCCACTCATCTTCAATTATTACTTAATAACTGCTCATTTCATTACTATAATATAATAAAAAATAGTAGAGTTTTGAGACTGTGTAGCAAATGTATTATCCAGGATAATAGAGATTTCTGCTAAAACATGCTTATGGGTCAGGAGATAAATGAAGATTAATAAGAGGTCACCAAATCTGTAAGGTATGAAAATGACTACCTACATATGTACTTAAGTGTGCTATATTCTGTAGGCACTCAATATATTCTTAAGATTTTTTTTTTATAAATATTTAGATCACTTACAATTCAATTTCAAAATAAGGTGTTTCTTTTCAAAGGAAGCATCACAATATTTGTGTTAAGTAAATTTTTCTCATAATCTGAAATGCTTATAAACAATGCATTATACATTAAGTAACAGCACAATCTGGGCCCGATTTACAGAGTGTGAAGTAAAAAAAACTACACTTCTATCCTGGTATACTTGAGGAATAGAAATTTCCATATGAAAAGCCATGATTGTAAATTTCAATATGAGTAAAATTCCCAATTCCATAAAATGGAAACATCTGATTACTTAAGTCTATTTGTCATAAAGAAAAAATAAAACAAGAAATTGACTCAGTTTTTATTGAGTAGAGATGATATGGAGAAAAGATGCACAGTAGTTTCCCGTTTCCTATTTTCTATTGGTAGCATTAAGACATTCTCGGCTGCATTTCAGCTCTGTTTGTTACAGAATTTATACCACTGTGTGCCTTCAGATAACTATGAGAATCCTATAAATAATAGGCTGTATTCTTTTACCATTTTTCTTCCCGTGGTGAGAACACTTAAGATCTATCCTTTTAGCAAATTTCAAGTGTACAAACAGTATTATTAACATAGTCCCCATACTGTATATTAGATCTCTAGAACTTAGTCATCTTACATAACTGAAATTGTTTCCTTTGACCAAAATCTCCCCGTTTCTCCCTGCACTCATAACCACCATTCTACTCTCCACTTCTATGAATATGACTTTTTAAAATTCTACATATAAGTGAGATCATGCAGTATTTTTCTTTCTGTGTCTGGCTTATTTCACTTAACCTAATGTTCTTCAACAGATGACAGGATTTTATTCTTTTTAAAGGTTGAATAAAATTCTTTCTGCATATCTGCAACTTTGTACCTTTTGACCTACATCTCCACATTTTCTCCCCACTCCTTACCCATGCTAAGCACTGTTTTATTCTGTTTTATGCATTCAACTTTGTTTTTTTTTTTTTTTTTTGTCTTTTTCCGTGTCCGGCAATGGATCGCAACCCTCAGTGTCGCCCCCGTACCGGACCGGGACCGGGACCGGCAACGGGATCGCAACCCTCGGTGTTGCCCCCGCGCCTCGCTCAGCCAGTGAGCGGGAACTGGTCTGTATGTGGGATCAAAGGTTGAATAAAATTCTTTCTGCATATCTGCAACTTTGTACCTTTTGACCTACATCTCCACATTTTCTCCCCACTCCTTACCCATGCTAAGCACTGTTTTATTCTGTTTTATGCATTCAACTTTGTTTTTTTTTTTTTTTTTTGTCTTTTTCCGTGTCCGGCAATGGATCGCAACCCTCAGTGTCGCCCCCGTACCGGACCGGGACCGGCAACGGGATCGCAACCCTCGGTGTTGCCCCCGCGCCTCGCTCAGCCAGTGAGCGGGAACCGGTCTGTATGTGGGATCTGAACCCTCGGCGGGAGCACCTCCGTGCTTCCCAAGCAGCGCACTAGCGCAGTGCGCCACCGGGCCGGCCCTCAACTTTGTTTTTTAAGAGTCCACATGTAACTGAGATCATCCAGTGTTTTTCTTTCTGTATCTGACAAGTTAACTTAGCATAACGCCCTCCAGGTTCATCCATGTTGTCACAAATGGCAGGATCACTTATCTCATTGTAGTTTTGATTTGCTTTTCTTTTATGACTAGTGACATTGAATACTTTTTCATATACCTAAAATATATCTGTATGTCTTCAGAAAATGTTTGCTCAAGCCCTTTGCCCTTTTTTAGATTAGGTTATTTAAGGGGGTTTTTGTTGTTGTCGTTGTTTGCTATTGGGTTGTATGAGTTCTTTCTGTATTTTGGATATTAACCACTTATCAGATATATGGTTTGCAAATATTTTCTTCCATTCTGTAGGTTGCTTTTTCATGTTATTGATTGTTTCCTTTGCTTTTAAGTTTGATATAGAGCCATTTGATTATTTTTTGCCACTTGTTTATTTTTGCTTTAGTTGCCTGTGCTTGTGGTGAAATATCTGAAAAAAATCATTGCCAAGACCAGTGTCAAAGAGCCTGTTTTCTATTTTTCCTTCTAAGATATTTATGGTTTCCAGCTTTACAGTTAAGTCTTTAATCCATTTTGAGTTGACTTTTGTGTATGGTGTAAAGTAATAGTCCAATTTTATTCTTTTGCATATGGATATCCAGTTTTCCCAGCAGCGTTTATTGAAGAGACTAACATTTCGCTATTGTGTATTCTTGGCAAACTTGTCGAAATTAGTTGACTGTAGAAGCATGACTTTTTTCCTGGGCTCTCTAGTCTTTTCCATCGGTCTATTTATCTGTTTTTATGATAGAACCATATTGCCTTGACTACTATAGCTTTGCAGTTTAATTTGAAATCAGGAAATGTGGTACCTCCAACTTTGTTCTTTTTCCTCCAGACTGCTTTGGCTATTTGGGGACCTTTGAACTTCCTTATAAATTTTAAGATTATTTTTCCTATTTTTGTGAAGAATGCCTTTGGAGATTTTGATAGGGATGCATTGAATCTGTTGATCACTTTGGGTAGTATGAAGATTTTGGGGGGGATTTTTATTTTTTTAATTAATTAATTTATTATTTTTTTTTACATTCTGAGATGTTGTGGCACAGCTGGGGGAGAGGGGGAGAGGGAAAAGGAAAGAGGAAAAGGAATAAGGAATAGAGAGGAGTACAGAGGAGGGAGAGAGCATGGTCAAGGCCCATGGCACCCCCCTTATTCTGGCAGGGGAGCCCAGGGGGCTTCCAGTGGTGGCTCGGTCATGGCTTGGCTGGATGTGGACTTTGGGGGGGCATGGCTGAGGCCCTTGGCAGCCCCACTCCAGCTTAGGAGCCTGGGGCACTTTGGGCAGTGCATTATTGGTCATTGCTGAACAGGATGCAGACATGGGGCAGAGCTTGGTTGAGGACTACTGCTCTCCCCTCACCCTGGCTTAGGAGCCTGGGGGGCTTCTGGTCCTTCTAGGTTTTACAGGTGTTCTTTAGTGGTGTTAGAACTTTACTGGTTAATATCAGAACTTTGTCCCTGATCTGTGGGGTTTTTGTTTTTTCTTTCAGTTTTGTGTTGAAGTATTTGCTATTCCCACCACTGAAACTCTGAACTGGAACTAATTTGTTGTCCTTTGGTACTTCTAAAATGGGGCAACTTCCTGTGTGAACCAACATATGAGCCCTGTGGTTGAGCTAAATTTCTGCTTTGCTGCTGATTCTCTGGGTAAGACTTTTTGTGTGGTTCAGGTTTTAATTGTTGACCTTTTCAGCACTTTCAGGTCCTGTGAGGTCCAGTACACCTGTGGGTTGTTTGGAAATTCTGGTCCAGGCCTGAGTCTTTTCAGTAAACTGTACCCCCTGTGGTTCTATACTCCTGACCAGTCTCCACTGAGTGAGCCTGTGCTGATTAGAGGGCAGGTCAGCTGTTCATGCTGTGCCCTAACATTCCCCCCGACCCCACCATGGGCCCATCTCCTCTACCACCAACATTCCAAACACTTCCCATGGAGAGAGCCAGGTGCTAGTCACTTGTGATGACTCACTGGCCTCCGAGTGGCTCCTTTTTTCAGTTGTCTATGGCCTCTCACTCTTGTGTGGGTCCACAGGAAACCTGTTAGTGGTCTTGCTGGCCTGGGGGCCACCAAGGCCCTCTTCTCCCCTGCAGCCAACAAGCAGCTTCATACAAAGGGTACAGCATTGGCTTTTGCCAGCTTTTGCTGCTGTGCTCACCAGGGCAAGCCTTGAAGTGGTCAGGACTCGAAATGGTCAGAGCAGTTCTTTCTTGCTCTCATCATAGTTTCTCCTGCTTTCATGAACTCTGTAGGTCTCTCCTCCTCTTCCTCTGATCTCTAGTGGCCCCCGCTTGTCATTTGTTACATTTTAATAGTTGTAAATTTGTTGATTGTGAGAGAGGGTGATGCTGGGTACTGCTTATTCTGCCATCTTAATCTGGATATTTTTTTAGTATGAACATTTTAACAATACCAATTCTTCCAGTCCATGAGCATAGTATCTATGCTGCTTTTCAGACCACCCGCATGGTTCCTTCATGAATCAAGTTTACCTAACATCATCTAACAAATGTCCACTTGAAAACCTAGCAATTGATTATTTTATAAAGTGTAACATATTTTAAATTCCTTTAAGGTAACCTATTGTTTAAAACAAACACTCTTTAATACAAAAAAAAAATGTTTTAGTGTTACAAGTAGTTGTTATAAATTATTTGTTTCAGCAATTTGACTTTCATATAATTCATTATTAGGTTTTCTTAGAATTTAGTTGCTATGGAACAAATTATCACAAAAACAATTAAATTAAATAAACATTTTGATGTCCCATAACCTGATACCTTTTTAGCTCTTATTAACTATGTAAACTTGACTCAATCACTTAATCGCTAAACAAAGTTTGCTGACTCATGAAAGGGGAACAATAATAGTATCAGACTCACGAAGCTTTTGGGAAGATATAGAGATATAATCCAAGTAAGGTGCTGACCACCAAAACCAGTACAAAGTATATACTAAATAAATGGCACACATAGCCTTGTATTATTTTATATCACATCATGCACAGAATGCATACAACCACTATAATGCTCAAGCATTATAGGTAAATATCATCATTAATATTTAGTCATTATTAGAGGAATTACTATTCTCTATGCAAATATCGTCATTATTAGAGGAATTATAAGTTGTAGTTACAGACAATAGTTAAATTTAAACAAATGTCCATATATATTCTATATTACATGATTCCATTCTTAAAAGACCATCTATTTTGAATAACTTTACTGTGATTGTATGAGGATATGATTTAAGTAACATGAAAATAAATCTGAATGGTATTTCCATTGCTGTAATTCAATCATAGTATTCACAATCAAGTCAGAATCATCATACATCAGTGTAGCTTTATGAATGCAGTTAATTAGCTTTAATTTGTGCTTTTAAATAATGATTTTGCATTTTAATCTAATAGGGAAAAGCAACATATCATTCTATAACAATTTTAAATAATGTGTTGGCCATTTATAGGTTTAATTTTGCCACATTTCCTTAATGTCAGTATATAAAATAATAAAATACAAATGATTATCTAATGCAACATAAATATAACTACATCAATGATTTTGTGAGAGACCTCTCACTAGAGTAGGCTATACATTTCAACCTCATTAATTATGATCTTGTCCACATGACTTGATTTGACTAAATAAAATATGCATAGAAATAAAATAATAAACTATCCAGCAGAAACTTTTAAAGGCATTACAGTAGTCCTCACTTATCCATGGTTTCAATTTCTGCAGTTTCAGTTAACTTTGATCAACTGCAGTCAGAAAATATTAAGATATTTTGAGAAAGAGACAGACCCCATTCACATAACTTTTATTAGAGCATGTTGTTGTAATTATTCTATTTCATTATTAATTATCATCATTAACCTCTTACTGTGCCTAATTTATAAATTAAACTTTATTATAGGCATGCATGTATAGGGAAAAACATAGTACACTTAGTATTCGGTATTAGCTGCAGTTTTAGGCATCTACTGGGGGTCTTGGAACATACCCCTATGGATAAGGGGGACTACTGTGCATATCTCTACTTGCCCTTCTTGGCTTCATGCCATCCACCATGAGAAGAGCATGCCCCGAATGACTGCTATTCCTTTCACCTCAGTTTTGGAATGACTGAGACATGGAGCAATTCTAAATCTAAACTTAGCCAATTGCAGCCAAGCCAAAGATTGATTATCCAATCCATGGACAAGAAATATTTGTTGCCACAACAAAATGACTAATCTAGATATGGATTTCTTTTAACTTTTCCTTTATATAAACAGGTACTTTTCTATCAGGATGGCATGAATTAGCATAATAAATTTAAAAGTTTCAAGAAGATGTGGGTAGATATTTTAATATAAAAGGATAAAAACTTCTCTGTCCATGTTAAAGAGCAGTTTCCCAGATGTCAAACTTATTATGAGTATTTCAAGAAAAACTAGAGTTTACTTTCAATGCTAAAACACAGTTACATGTGTCTAACATACTTCAGGGACATCAAATACACGTACCTTTTCCAACAAGGGCTGAAACTGGAGGGTTGAGACCATAGCAACTGGGTTACGTGTACCTTGGAAGTTCACCCATGGAAAACATGGTTAGACTTGCTAACTGACAAATTTAAGGCTTGTTAAATGAAAAATGACCTCTTTAATTATGGGACATGTCTGTGTGCAATCATTTTTTCTAGAACTTCTCCCAAAGTTTTCAGCAAGATAGATGGTCAAGCCATGATTGATGACCACAGTTTTGAATCACTGAAATGTTGAATTCACTACTTGGCTTCTTCATTATTTGAGTCATTTAATATACTTAGATTAGAGCAGTCTGTTGAGAAGGTTAACATAAAATAACTACACAGACAATTTTTTTCTTTTCTTTTGTGTATTTCTTACATTTTTCTTCTACTTTTCTTCCTTTTCTTATTTTCTAAAACTATTTTCATAATTGTTTAAGTCATAAAGAGTTCTGAAAATCAGACTGAGGACATAACTGTTTATGTAAGAGATTATATGAATTAAAGAATTTAAAGGAGCCAAAAGAACTTAATAAACATTTATGCATATTCCATCATATTTGCCTAATTTCCTTTTCATAGAGATCATCATTCATGAAGATAGAATAAATGTATTTCATCTTCCGTTAGGCCCACAGAACACTATGATCATAAAAATAATAATTATTTAATGGACAGTGCATTCCAGAATATTGTATTAAGTGTACTTGTCAGGATAGGCTAGGTTCTACTGTAGTAACAAATAAACTCTGAAATATTAGGGATTTAGTACTGTACTATAAAAATTTATTTCTCATTTATGAAAAGTCAGTGAGGCTAGGCAGGGTTTCCCTCCATCTCCTAATGGCTACTTTCCATGGTCTCTAGGATTACCAAGGCAGGGTAAGAGAGAGAGATAAAAGAGAAGAAGAAACACACTAACTCTTAAATGCCTCAGACTAGATGTGACACATTGTTTCCTCTCACATTCCCATTTTCCAGGAGAGTCACATGGACCCACACTAACTCTGACACAGGCTTGTGAATGTTGTCATCCTGCCTGCCCAGAAAGTGAGAATGGTCAGTAAAACAATTAGAATTCTCATCGCTAAGTGATTAAAATATGCCATCTTTTAAGTACGTTCATATTCCTGTGAATTTATTCTCATGACTATTAATTGGAAGCAATCCCAAAATTCTTCCAAAACTGGGACTATTTTCTCCACCTGTCACCAACTGTATAATCATGAGCTGTTGGTGAAATTTAAAAATATGTGTTCTCAGAAACAGATTAGCTAACTGGCCATCTTCATATGACCCGAGTACATTTAACCCCAGTCTAATATTTGCTGTCAGACAAGGGTTTGGGGAAGCGCCTTTCCCTGGGTGAGGGCTGCTGTTTTCAGAATTGGGCAGGCTGTGGTGTTCACAGGTGCATTAGCCTTACCCATCCAATGGAAATAGGATTAAACTAAAAGGTTTCAGCAGCCATTATTAGGATAATTGAAAAATGTAAAATGACGGGCTTTGTAAAGATGAAAATTTAGAAAGAAAAATAATAAGACAGAAATAAGCAAAGAGATAAGAATGAACAGTGATGGCAAGAGAAAGAAGTCAACAGATGAACCGAAGAGCAGGGAAGCCCTCACCATCTCTGGTCATACAGCACCTTGAAGACGACGACTTTTCCTGCTGTCATTTTTTTCCTTCCTTTCTCCCCTGTGTTTTGCCTTGTTCTGTTTGTTCTTTTCTTTGGCATCTGTAAAAGAATGAGTTGTCATCAAATTTAGGAAATTTGACAGATTAATATTTAATAAGAGGCAAACAAACAAACTGGAACAATTGAAAATTTTCAGGTCTCTCCCTAATTCCTCTTTGCACTCTCCTTCTTCTACCCTGATCTGTTTTCCTTCAGACACTCTCCCTTTCTCACCTCCAAAAGAATAATTGAATTAATGTCAGTGAATGACCTTCCCTTAATGTGAGGAATGAGAGAGACTATAAAATCAGGCCTTTATTTTGAGCCTCAAAAGAAAGCCAGGTTCAGGCAGGCATGTGCTGAGCTGCTGCACCCTGAATGCTGATGCACCTATGTATCTCCCTTTTTTTAGTAACAACATTGAAAGTAATTTCAGCAGTTGATAAAAAAACAAATGACTTCCCACAACATTACCATTAGAGCATTTTATGCTACCATAAAAGAGGCACTAATTACCATAGGAAGTCAGGGATAGCTTTATATTTTTCCCTCTAAACAGCATAAAATGTTGTAAACTCTATAGTTAGTATCATTCTTGTCATGAGTTCTTTTTAGATTTAAATACAGATTATTTCCGAGCTCATTTTGCAAAGCTCATGTTTGAATAATCATGAATAACATATTTACACTATAAGCATTTCTTAAAAATAGACATAGGGAGTTTATTTCAGTCCCAAAACAAAACTGTGCATTTGTGCTAAATAATCGCCAGAAAGAGCTTCAGATCCAGGCTTTCAATTTTCTACTTGATTCCTTATCAGCAACAATGAAGCCTTCTTGCAAATGGAAATGATTTTTTTTTAAGTTCAAGACCAATTTATTCTCAACTTTTACCATCACAGAAATAATTTCCTTGAAGAAAAGTGCATTAAATAAATCTTTCAATTCACTTTAACACCTTTTGCTTAAAACTTCAACTATAGGTCCAGTTGCAATTCCAAAACTTCAGCTATAATGCCCGTATGCTTAGTGCTAATTCTTAAACCTCATTCTACATTTCAAAGTAGATTTTTTTCCCTGCTTAGGAAAAAATACCCCAAACAAGATAATCCAAATACAGTAAAAAGCATGTTTAGGATCTTGGGTCCTAGGCAGTTCAAAAGCTCTGCCAAAAGATTATATTTATCAACAGAATACAATGGCGGAACAACCTAAGAATCAGGATACTAAGAGGAATTGTCCCCCTTCGAGAGCCTGTTCCTTCCCTTATTGTGGATAAGGGCTGTACGGGGTGGTCCTGCATTGTCTAGAAGGGGAGAATAAGGCTGGAGGTGGGTGGATGGACCTCAGAGCAGATGTGGAAGGAATGGCTGTGAGGCTGCAAACATGCTAGGTGCTTTCTGCACCTGAGCCGGTATCTGCACTCTATTCTGACTGGCTGCTTGACATGTGGCTAGGCACACATCCTTCCTGGTCTCTGCATCATGACCCGGGCCAAGGCCATGAGGGCCTCATTCTGGCCAGTGCTCACGCTGAATCTTCCCAGGTTAACAGCTGCCTCCCTTCCTCCTCCACTCATCACTGCCCGTGATCAACTTCTATCTCCTGCTATGAAAATGCAAGACCATAAATGACCAGTCAGCTAGGGAAGGACTAGAGTTTTACAGGATAGCCTTCAGTTTGCCAGGAAACACACATCGAGGCGCTAGAGCATTGTCAAGGGTCAGACTGTTAATCATTCAAACGTTCACAGGTCAGAACACTGAGGGTAGACATAGCCTCTCTTCTCTCTGTCACCTAATGACACAAATGTGACGCAGCAACTATACCTGCAGCTCCTGTAAGGACAGTGCAAATGGAAGGGATTTAAATGTGGCAACTTCCATTGAAAATGCTTCAAAGGGTATCTTCCTACCGCAAGCACTAAATCTGGATAAAAGAGGAAGGGAGAGTTTTATTTTATTGGGTTACTATAAAGTGTAGCCTTCAGATCATAGTATTTCTGGGATATTATAAGATCATGTTTAAATTTTTTAAAATGTATTTTTCTATACTGTAGTTTAAAAATAAAAATTCTGTAAGTTACTTCATATGAGAATACTTTCAATGAAATAAAAGAAAGGATAAGCACTGCATGCATTACATAAACATAACACTGGCTGAAAAACAAAATATGTTAAAGCATAGGCTGAATACAACCTTCCAGTATTTAATCCTATTCTAGGCAATTTTAAATCCATTTGTGCACTTCAAAACCAATCTACAATTTGTCAAGTTGTTATATTTTACCACAGAGTTGTGTTACCAGTGGGTACTTAATGAATACTGGAACAACAATAATAATTGTGCAAAACTTGTGTAGAAATTCAATCAGTGCAACACAATAGCCAAGTGCAAATATATTCTCATATGTTTCTAAGAAATTCTGAGCTTATAGTCATTAAATAGTTGCTTAAAATAATATAATTAGTAATGATTGACACCAGACTTAGATTCACAATTTCCTCACTCAAAGTCCAGTAGCAAGATAGAAAACTAAAGAAATAAAGTAAAATAAAAGAATCTTAGCATAAAATGTTTAACTGTTAGCTAGAATAGTACTGTAAGGAATAGACTTCATAAAAGTGTGCTATCCCACTGTAGCAGTCCTGAAAAGGAGTATAGAAAAGCAACTCTTCTTATGTTTGACTTATTAGAAATATTCTACATTATTCCAAAATATATTCTAGTATTACTTAAGGAAGTAAAATAGTGAGAAAAAAAGGAACACCATGCATTCATTAAGTGCCAACTATGTGCCAGGCACCTTGTTATTTGCTTGTAATTTAAATATGAAATGCATTCTCCTTGAGCTTAAGGAACATGTTTTGGAGGTAAGCAGAAAAATGTATACATAATTCTGATTCAACATAATAATTATTATAAAGTACATATGTAAGAAATGTATAAGAGTCTAAATACTTCCAATTGCCATAAACCTTCTACTTGTTCTATCTCATAACAGTTTCTTTATATTTTTGCTTGTGAAGATATGAAGATCTCAACAAAAGATATAGCTTTTCTATGGCTTATTTTTCTTTTTGCAAACCAGTCATGAGTCTTAATCAAGGTAAGATTCTGAGAGAAAGCCAAAAAGAAGAGTGTCTATTTTCTCTTTCTATGAGACTATATTGCCAATTTCTTCGATTTGGCCTGGAATTAAATAAAAATGGAAATATTAGCAGGGACAATACATTGAGTTCTGTAGATTGTTACACTCTACAAAAAAAACCTTGATAATGTAAATGTACTGTTAAATGCAAAAACCAGCCTACATTACACATGCCCGTCCATGCACTTTAGCACTGAGCCTTGTCCATGGGCTATGTCTAATTTGGGTAAAGATTCCTTATAGACCAATGATAGCACTGAGTGCTAGGGCCCGGGTTACTGAGTATGCCATTAAAAGCTCATTCATGTGAAAGATCTCCAAACTGAGGTCAAGTTTTCTAAAGACTCCAAGCACACTCAGCTCATGAGGGTCAAAATCCCAGTGACTGAGGTCACAATTTCCTTGGAGGCTTTACCTGTCCAATTCACACTTCCTTCTTAGACAGGACAGAAAAGTCCAGGTCCTGTAAGGCCATAAGGGAAGCCATCTTCCTTAATAAGTTCAACACGGGATATTTAAATGTTAACTACTGAAAGAAAAAATTCCAGATGGCTAAATATTCCCTTATGTCAAACTGACCCCAATTATTTCTGCATGAGTCTTACTTTAACCTTGGGGAACTGTATACATTCATAAACACTATCTTTCAAACAGGGAATCCTAGGACCCCTTTTCCCAAATTTGCTATCCCAACCTATACCCAAAATACTTTTTCCTGATTCTCTTGGTAGTGATGAGACAACAAAAAGGCTTAAAAAATAAGTGTGAATAATAGAAATGTATTATAGAAACAAAGGATGGCTTGCTTTAAAACTGTCCTTCTGTACCTCCTTGGCCAGCTTGCCCTAGAGTGTTAAGGTCCTGTTCTGTCACACATGGGCAGTCTTGAGACAGTCAGAAACTGGACTTGAAGACTGGCAGGCCCTCAGGAGCAGCTGGCCTGGATTTCTCATATTTTTGCTGACCTCAAACCAGGGGATACTATTTCATATTCCACCATTAAGGACTACTCCTGTGAGTATTAAAAATAACAGCACCCTGAATCATCTGTGCTCAAGAAGAGCAAGAAAGACAGATTTCCATTCTATATCCCACCTAAGCTTCCCCTGCTTTCCAGTTTATAGTATGAGAAATGCTCCCATTCTGTACCCCCCATCCCCCACCACCCCAAAGTAATTGCTGCAGTGAAGGATGTTAACATTCTGAAGAGGCTTGACCTTCCCAGCACCACAGGAATCATCTGTATCTCTATCAAGGGGGATCAGGAAGAACATTAGTCATAAAGTTCTCCAAGGAGTCCAACTCTAGTTAGGGAAGAATTAAACTACCTATGGATCAAAGGAAGAAATTACTATGAGAACCGTCTCATCACCAGCTGAAAACATCTTTGGAACAGTCTCAGCTTTCAGTGTTATTAGCCAATTCTCCAGGCTTTCACCTCTCTCAGGACACAACTTGAAGTGTCTCGTAGCTCTCATGTTACCCTGAGAAGATGATTTGTTTCACCAATGATTTTTTTCAGAACTCCAACCCTAATCTCTGCTGAATAGACCACATTTCTCACCCCCGTTTCTTGCTAGTTATTTTTTTTTGTGATATTGTCAGCTTGATCAAAATTAAAAGGGGGGAATCAGGAGCCATTACAGTGCAACAAATTTATCCCTGAAAATTCTAAAGAAAGTTCTGATTTTTAAAAAAGAGACAGTTCTAGAAATGTTGACTAGAACCACATTTGAAAATCCCTAAGTAAGAAAAAAAGGTTGATTAAATATAGTCACATACTGGAATCACAAAAACAAGAAGATTTTGATTTTTAACAAATCTGACAATTTTTGATAGAAGGCATAAATAGTCAGTAGGAGAAATCTATAGACATAATTAGCCTTAGCCTTGAGGTGAAGCTTTTCAGATTTCAGATTTTGGATTCTTATATTTCAAAACACTTTTTTTTTTTTTTCAAATCTGTGCCATACGTTATGTAATCAGGGACCAAAGCCAGAGAAATATTTGAGAGCACTTTCAATAGACTACAAACTATGAAGACTATATCTACCAGGTCAAAAAATGTGATAATTTGTGATGAGCATTGAGAACAATCATAGGTAAATATTAGAAGGCAAATGGTTTCAGGTAGTGAAACTGCCTTAAGATGAATAGAGAATTGTTATATCATGGAGATTCAGTTTTAAGCAACTTAACTTGAATACCTACGGTGAAGGATATGGCATAAAATACTAAAATGTGGAACTGCAGACTAGTGATACATCAGTAAAAGTAAGGTAAAAGTAAAATAAAAGAGAATGGTTTTAGTAAAATAAATTTGAAGAAAACTCAGTGATTGTTACTTAAATAAATATTAATGGAGCAAACACAATTTTTTAGACAAAATCAAATGAGAGCTGTATATATACTATAGGAATAAAAAAGAAATAATACGATATAGACATTTTTGGAAAGAGGTCAGTAAACGGCTAAGGATCTCAATAATTATTCAGAGTAAAATAAAATAACTAAAATAAATGTATTAAAAATAAAAGAAAATTATTTTAAAAAAATAAAATAATTAAAATGAGCATATGTGCTGACATAGAAACTATGTTGAGTAATAAAACCATTTCTTGCTAGCACAGAATGGATTCTATAGATTTCAGACAATAATTTGCATATTTTAAAAAAATCTATTCCATTTCTTTACATTTTTTAATTTTCCCAGGCAAGTAGAAGTCATAAGTAAAATATTATTTTATTCAGCATTAAAGAGGGGAAAAGTTGTTGTTGACAGTAGTGTTTTTGAGAATAATAAAGCACTGAGATAATTTATTTTAAAGATAAAAGATGATATTGAAGATTGTTTAAATATCAGTTATTATAAAGGCAAATATGAGTCTGTTTATACTGAATCTTTATGTATTCTCTATTTTGACAGAATAAAACTATTTCTGTCTCTACTTATTGTTTTGATGAGAAAAGCAGTATGGCTTTCTGTACTACTCAAAGATTTTTAGTTATTTCTCAGAAATTTATCTTGAGATTATGTATTTTTGTTTATATATATTTGAAATTATAATTGTTTATTATATATTCCATTCATTTTTGGCTAAATATACATTAAAAAATAAAGCAAAATATAGACTTCTGCTCCTCATAGGAATTTACAAGATGAAGAAAAACGTTTGTGCCTGTGCAAATAACAGTACCTTAATGGTGAGTGTCTTCTATGTGCTGCTGGAGAAATATAATTATACAAAAATCTCCCAGCCCAGCAAACCTTTCCACAAAAGTGAAAGAGAAAAAAATTATTGAATAAAAGCATCAAAATGTGATGCTCATCACCGGCAATCTGCTAAGAGATTGCAGAGAATGTTTCAATAATTAAAGGTATTTACGTGAGATTTGGAAGGCAGAAATAAAACAGAAGCCATCTTTCTGTGCTTTGGTTATAATGGTTCACAAGTGACCTCATAAAGGCAATAAGGTTGTTTGCAGTGGCACACAGGTGTCCATTTGTTGGCATGATGGGTTTTAAGAGGCAGGTACAGTAGAAGAGGCAGAGTTGGAAGTTGCAATTTCCTATCCTAGATTGAAACTAGAATAATGTGTCCTCGGATCTAACAACTTCATGACAACCTCCTGATTCTCTGCCTTAGAAGAGACAGGATTTCACCTTGAGCACCAGTTCAATGACCTAGTTCAAAAAGACTTTCCTGGTGGTCCAGAGCTACTTCACCAGCCCCTTCAAAGCTTTTGTAAAACACTAATTTCACCTGTGTTAAATCCAATTGTAATTAAAAGGTTTACAGTAGTGCCTGTTTCCTGCAACTTGGTCTCTGGTCTTAAAGTCAATTGTTTTATTTTGTTTGTGTTAATTTGTCTTTGGGACACTTAAAGCCCTAATACAGAGACTTATTTTAAGCTCATTAAAGGCAATGGCTGTCTTCTCTTCACAGTGTTTCACTTATGTTGATTGACATATGAGATCAGAGATAAAAATAGTATAACAAGAACAAATTCAGTACTTTTTTCTTTTTTAGCATCATTATTATTTTAAATGAAGCTGGTGAAAGAAAATGGAAAAATTCTACTTTTAATGTAAAAATTTGTCTTCAATAAAACCTTCAGTTTTGTATTTATAAAAAAAGACAAATATAGTCTTATGAAAACAAAATCCTGCCTTACAACAACATATCTGACTTTTCAGTTTGTTAGACTATCAATCTATCTATCTGAATGGCGTAAGAAGTAAGAAAGTTCTATTTCATATAGTCATGGGCAGTGGCAAGAAATTGAAGAACTATTAAACAGCCCTCTGATTGTTCCCTACTCTAAAAGAGTTCCTAAAATAAAATTTTCTTACTATTAAATTTTTAATTTTGAATCGGAGATTTATGTATCCATGTGAGCCTAAACCAGTGTCTGTTACATAGTAGGCATTCAGTATTAAATAAAAAATATTAATATGTTATCCATGGCTCACTAGCAGTCTTGAAATGAGATAGTTCTCCTGTTTATATCCTCAGCCAATTCTACTTTTGCTTTTAGTCAAGAGCAAGTATTTAGTTAATACTATTTAGAGTCTATTAGCAAGATATTTAAAGAAACAAAGAAAAAATTGTAACTCAAGGCTAGGATTAACTTGTTTGGAAAGAGGAAAGAGTTTCATGTATTTTTGACAATTAATAAGCATGAACAAAAAGAAAATAATATTGACAGAGTACATGATAATAAGTGAAGAGCAGAAGGAATATGATTATCCAGAGAAATGAAAACCTTGGTATCCCAAAGTAAAAGTACGATTAAGAATGGAGGGGAAATGCTATAGACTGAATGTTTGTGTCTATTCAAAATTCATGTGTTTAAATCCTAACTCCCAATGTAATGGTATTAGGAGGTGGGAACTTTGCAAGGTGATTAGGTCATGAGAGAGGATTAGTGACCTTACAAAAGAGATCTCAGAGAGCTCTTTGCCCCATCTATTCAACTTGTGAGAATATAGCAAAAAGAACCAGGAAGGTGGCCCTCACCAGACACTGAATGTGCCTGGCACCTTGATCTTTTATCAGCCTCTAGCCCTGTATAAAATAAATTTCTGGTATTTATAAGCCACCCAGTTTATGGTATTCTGTTATAGCAGTCCAAATAGACTAAGATAGGAAAAAAGAATCACTTTAATGCTTTACTGCTTTTATGCACTAAAAGTTCTCAAAAATCCAAGAGTGGCATAGGCCACAAAGTTCAAATTCTCCTTTATTCAACAAGCATGTATGGAGGTAGAGAAAGACTAGAAGAACCCAATGGAGGTGTAATGGATAGAAGCTCTTCTAAGAGGTACAATTTTAAATACACTGTTCATTGAATAATCTCTGTGATGAAGGAGGTATTTGAGTAAAGACCTGAAGAAGAGAGATATTTACTCGTATCAATTAGTAATCAATGATCATGGAATATTTAATCTATTACTAAATATGACTTTTATATTTACCATAAGCAGTAAACAAAGTATAAATGATTAAATGTTATCACACTCATCTCTTCTGTGTTTATCACACTCATCTCTTCTGAGAGGTAAGACAGTGAGGGTTGAAGAGCACAAGGAGAGATTAAAGATGATGGAAGAAAACAAAACAAAAAACTACAGCCATTGATCTCTATATGATTCCTTAAATAGTTATTTTTCTGTTTTGCGTATATTTGAGTCAGTCAACTACTCCTGCACAAATAATGCCAATTCATACAACACATGGAATTTTAAGAACATGATGTTTGATTTTTTTGAACTTTCATGAAGATTATAAATTTCCTAGTAGATAAGATAGACTACCATTATAAACATAGAAAGGAGAAAGATCAGCCTATGAATTTGCACTTTCAATTTCAATAATAAATAGATAAATATTAATATTTATACTTTATTCCTTTTGGTATTCTTTGAAATTTTTCATGTGTGTATTTTTTGTTTGAAAATAATTTTGATCACTTAAAAATTTATATTTAAATATTCTTTAAGCCATCATTTAAAGTAGGAACTATATAGAACTACAGGTTAAAGGCTTCCATCTTACACTTCAGTACCCCTGTCTACCTGCCCAGTGACACTGTGGAGAATAATCATTTTTATTATCTTTCTACAGACAGATAAAACAAATGTATATACCATTTTGCTACACAAATTTTCCTTACTATGAACTCTGCTCTGTGCCTTTTATTACTTAATATAGCTCAAAAACTACATGTCAGTGTGAACAGACCTACCTCACTTGAATGTCTGCAAAATATCACATAAATTATTTGGATTTTAAGTATGAATCATAATTTTAAAATTGATTTTTCAGAGAACCAAGTGAATACTAAAAAAATGTGGTTAATGCCTAATGTCAATTCTTCTAATGAATATGAGGCCTTTAGAAGAACTTGTAGAGTATTTTCACATCTCCTCTGGTTAGAATATGTAAATTATGGCTAAGATTAAGCCACACAAGCTCTTTTTTCCATCCTGTTTTCTACATGATCAATGTCTTACTTTATACTAAGGTTTGCTTAGCTGACAACTGAGATTTAAAGAAAACTAACAAAAAGAAACAAGCTGCAATGGCCCAGCTCTGTTCCAGCTCACTGTGCTGTTTAGTCATGTTTGACACAGAAAAAGCTCCACGGTGGCTTCATTCTGTCTTGTTATCAGCCCCCAAACAAAACTGAGCAGTGGATGATACAGCAATTTTCACTCCTTGTCACTCATGAGACAGCTGGAGTTTTAATCTTTTCTCTTCCATGAACACCCAAGCATACTTTTCCACTGGCAACTTCCCTCTCTCAGCATGACTTTCCATTTTATTTTCTACTCATATAGGCACAGTATCAAAACTCAGAAAGGAAATCAATTTGAGAGTCTAAACTGGATATTTATGTTCTTTTCAAACCTAAATTGTATTTTTGTAAGAGTATTTGCTATATTGTGGTTAGTGTATAATGTGCCTTCAAACACTGTTGCACTCTGGAGAAAATAAAAATCACAGGCTCTCTTATTTCACATAATCCACCCACACAACACCATTCTCTCATGAGGGATATACCACGTATTTTGCAAATTATTTACCAATTTTTTTCCTATAGGGTTTATGGAAACTGATATCCTTTCTTGGATATGCATCAGTATAGTCAACAATTTGTTTTGATACTCCATTTTTAAGGACTGCTGAAAAAATGTTTAGGGCTATTTGATATAATTAAATATGAAATGAAGATGCTGTGCCTGTGAGATTATTAAATTTTGCTCACTGGAATGTCATGTTTAACTTGAACATATGAACCTAAACCACTCCGAGTAAATGCAGAGTTATTGTTTTTGGTAATGTTTTAGATTAGACTCATCTGCTATTTGTCAAAAGTGATTTATGGATTCACACATGTTCACACATGTCTCTTCTGAGTACTTTCCAGCCTTTGAAGCAAAATAAAATCTTGAAAAAAAACAAAACCTGCTCTGTAATACAGACCATTCATTCAGGCTTTTTCATGTCATCTTTGATCCCATTAAACTAGGACCAAAGATCATTTATCTTATTCCAACCTCCACACAGATTAATTCTACCCTGAATAATATCCTTTCTCAATCAAACCTTTTTAAAAATAATTCTAGTCAAAAAAGCTTCTTTCCATTGTTTATTCTCTAAACTCATTCTGAATGTAATGCCTATTTCAAATAGTTTAATAACTAATTACGTGTTATTGAATTTCCTGAATTGTACATATTTTCTCCAAAATACTGTGTTTTATTGGAATACAGGAACCATACCTTGTCTTCCAACATACAACAAAGTTACTATCACATGCTAGATGCATAATAGGAGCTCAGTGAATGTCTGTTTATCTGATAGTTGCAAAGTTAGTGAAGAATGGTGGCTCCATTATTAATAGTTTAAGCAAAGGCCAAACTCTGCTTTAAAAATTTTAGTTTAATCTTTAAATAGAACACTTACCCAAGAACCCTGCCATGGATTAAAAATCTATTTTTGTGAATAATTGCCGATGAAGTTGTAGATAAATGGCTTGTGCTCAGTGGTTCTGGGAAATGCTTAACATTTTTGAATAATGCAATTCACTTTTCCAGTGCATAACAGGCTTTTAAAAAGCTACTGCCAAAAAATGTTTATATAATACTGCTTTGTTCCTACGAAAGCTGATATTCAACTAGAAACAAATATGTCCCACTTGGTCTCCATTAGCAGCTCTTAAACCCAAGTATGTTCATTTGATTCTTTGAAAAGAATTAAGCTATCATAGTCTATAGTAAATCAAATGTTTTAACTGAGCATTTCATAGTCTGTTCATATATCATTTTATATTCCAAAGATTTCAATAAGTCCGACATTCAAAATTATCCTGAACACATGAAAAAATCACAGTCTCTGTTCTCTTACCTAGATGATTGCTGCTAAAAATAAATCTGTAGGTACATGCAAGTATATAATAAATTTTTGACAACTTAATAGCTTAATTTAATTAAACTTCTTGACACTCTAAGATATTAATTGTGCATCTCTTTAATAAGCATTATCATAGCAATCCTCACTTTTGTTATATTTATTATTATATGTATAAAGATTGACTAGATATAGGTATAATTACTTCTTTAGTAACTGTTTTCCACATTAAGGTCCATAACAGCACAATTCATGATTATTTTATTTACTTTTGCATCCTTGGTGTTTAAGAGTTACCCACAAAAAATAGATTCTCAAAGAATATTTGTTGAAAAATTAATGAAAAGACAAATTCTGATTTCAGCTTCAACTGAAAAATGCTTAGAAGCATCACTACCATCCTAAAAACAAGAAAAAGGTGCAGAAACCGAAAATCAATGACTTTTTGGACTCATCAGAAAACTGAGATCGCAGAGCAAATTTCAGCCCCAATCTGGAGAGACATGCACATGCAGAAAAATGCACATCCAAAAATTATCTGCTGAGCAAAAGCCACTGAGGCCATAAACTAGTATGGATATTTAAATGAGAATCTCAATAGGTTGCTGGAAGTTCAAATTAGGACTTTCTAAGGCCTGCATTGTTAAGGAGGAAGGAGCAGTAGTGCTCACACAAGCCTGGGCTTCTTTCCTTCCAGGACCCCACCAAGTTTTCACAGTGATGCTGCAACCTTGCTAAACTCATTGAATAGTCTTAGCAATTGTGTGTGTGGGGGTGTGTGTGTGGGTGTGCGCGCGCGCACATGTTAGATTTTCTACACCAAGAAGAAACAGAAAAAAAGACAATTTTGTGTCTTCTTTTTCAATCTGGATGCCTTTTATTTGTTTTCTTGGCCCCTATTGCACTGAAAAAAAAAAAAAAAACAAACCTCTAGTATAGTGTTCAAAATAAGTGGTATGATCAGACTTTTTTTGTCTCTTTACTGATTTGGGAGAGAAAGCATTCAGTTTTTTACCATTAAGTGAGATGTTAGTTGTAGGTTTGTACATGCTCTTCATCGAGATGGACAAGTTCTTTTTTATTCCTTGTAGAAAGTTATGTTGATTGAGATTTCGAGTGTTAAACCAACCTTTCTTTTCCAATATAAATGTCCATCATGTATTTATTCTTTTATAAATTTTGATGGATTTGATTTGCTAAAATTTTATTAAAAGTTTTGTTTTTATGTTCATGGGAGATATTATTCTGTAGGTATTTTTTTTCTTATACTGCCTTTGTCAGGTTCTGATGTGAGGGTAGTGCTGGCTTCATGAAATGATATGAGAAGTATGTCTCCTCAGGCAAGAGTTTAAGAAGGATCAAGGCAGCAAATCTTACCAGGATTTAAAAAACATAAAAGATCACAAATATATCTATTCAATAAGAAAAACATTTCCAATTATCGTCACTAGAAGGTTAAAACTGCACTTTTCCAACAAAATATTTTGTTGGTTATCTCTCTTACTATATTATAACATTTCTGCAGGAATTCAACATTTTTTTTCTTGGCAGCTGGCTGGTACAGGATCCAAACCCTCAACCTTGGTGTTACAGCACCATGCTCTAACCAACTGAGCTAACTGGCCAGCCTGACTTTTTATTTTAATCCAATATTTATGTTTTGTTTTTATCAGCCAATTTCAAACTGGTAAATACAGCATTACACTATTACAGAACTAGATAGAACTAGAAACTTTTTTTACTCTGCCAGTTATTAGTTATTCATAGTACAAAGCCCCTTTACTGGTGAGTCAATGTGGGTTCTCTTTTGAATGTGACAAAAAACCCAGGGTTGAGCTGAGGAAAAACTTTGAAGTTAATTAATTTGTCTTCTGTAAATTTTTCATTCAACTTTTTTCATTCAATTTATTGAACTTCAACTTCCAGTAGGACAGAAAAAACTTCTCCATATGTGAATCTCTAAAAATTTTATGCAAGATATCTTGAAAGAAGTTTATGCTGAATACAAGTTTGTGAGAACTGTGATTGATGTCAGACTGGAAACATTTGTCAAAGGCCTTGTTTGAGGGATTACATATCAGGAAGTATAAGGCACCGTACTTGTCTCTCTATTTTGTGGTCCTCTCCCCAATCCATGTGCCCCGGGACGTGCCTCCTGTTCTGATTGGTCCTTCTATGGATTGTTCTCTACTCTGTACTTTCTCCTTCTATCTCTTCTACATGCAATCATATATTCTCTCCACTAGGCACTGTTTTTAAAAGAAACTCAAAATTCACATTAAGTAATAAACAGTTAGCAGGTAAACTTTTTCTATCCAACAAACATGTAATAGATAGACAAGAGAGATATTCTGGGCATCCGTGTCCTTCTAGTGGCATTATGAAGTTTATTTATAAACAAATTCCCTTATTTATCTTTTTCTTTGTTCAACAACTGAATGCTTACTATGTAGGCTCTGAGTGCCTATTATTCAATAATTGAATGCCACTGTGTAGGGTCTAGTGATATAATGATGAATAAAAAAAGAGGATTTCCACCAGGAACCTAAAACTAATGGGTAGAGGTAGACAATAATAAGTAAACACAAAAAAATGCAATAAATTCATAGTGTGATGTGTTATCATTAAGTAAACAGAGCTATAAGAGAATTAGAAAGCTGCAGTTTGTTAATTCAAGATAGAGCGGTCAAGGAAGTTGATATCTGCGAATATGATATTTGAGCTGAAACAAGAAGTTAGCTACTCCAATGGCTTTCCGTATGATGTTTTCCTTTTGACTTGTAAATTGGACCCAATAAATTTGTCCTCTTCACTCATTTATTTAAATGTCTAAGCAGTACTCCAAACAGAATACAATACTAATTTGAGCCACATAAGGGAAGATGAAAAATTAACCAAATGCTACTTTGTTCTGTTTTAACTTATTGACATTTTGAAACATACAAGCTATGAGTTTTTTGTCTTATTTTCTCAATGTCTGGTCTCTTCAATGCTTAGTCTCCTTTTTAGAAACAGACAACAGGCAAGGTGCCCTGTGCCCTGAACAAAACATACTGCCAATTTCCTTTCCATTTATGTCTTGTTTTCAGATGTTTCTTCTGTGCATTAATATATTATTTCTTCAAATCATTGGCACCCTTTTGTAGACAAAAGCAGGTGTTCTCATGTATGATGTCTCTCAGAATCTTCTAAGAAACTGGTTTCAAATGGGCATTTTCAGAATCTACTCCATAGAGATTGTGATTTGGCAGACTTCAATTGCAGCCCAAGAAGATGTAATGTCAACCACCACCAAAGGTGATTCCAATATAGGTGTCCTCAGAAAATACATTGATAAAATGGGTTATACCATTTTCACATAAATATATGTCATAATGATTCTCTTGCTGTTTTGGTGTAGCAGACACCAACAGTTTAAAGGACTTCTGTAGAAACTTAAGCTACTCTGAACCTTTATGTTTTTATTTTATTACTACAAGTCTTAAGGCCATGCCTCAACTCCAAGTACTTGAAAGAAGCATGAACCTAAAAGTATGTGGAGTGTATTTTCTACATAAGCACCTGAAATCCTCCTGACTTAACATACATACTCTAGGTCTTGATATGTCTGGGGGTTAGACAATATCAGATTACTAACTTCTTTCTCTTTTTTAGGCTTTGCCTTTTCAAATATGCCTTATAGATTCCTATTCCTTCATGAGACTTTTCTGTCTACGGTGGCCTAAAATAATCTTTCATGCAATTCCTATAATTCTAGAGGTCAAAAAATTTATAGCGCATTTGAATTGGATGGCGCTTTAAAGATCACTACTTTAACCCAAACATTTTGAAAAACTGTTAGGAAGGAAATTAAATAAATTTCAGAATATAACCCATTTAATTAGTGATCCATCTAGGTTACCTTCTGCTTCATGATATGGTTGTCTCTTGAGCAAGTCATATTTACTAACAATAGCTCATATTTAATAATAAACAAGGTATTTCATGTTTTTGAATTTTTTTCTTTTCATGACTTATATCTTAAGTCAGTTTGTAAGCTGCTTCAGATCAGATCATGGTCAGAACTTCCTTTGTATTCCCCTCAGAAGTGACTGTAATATAGTGGTTACTTCAAATGGTATACAAGACCACTTTTTCTTTTTACTAATTTTTCTTGATAGAGTGAGTGTAAACCCATGTGCATAAAACAGGAAAACCTATTTGGAAAAAGGAGAGCAAAAAATTGAGGACGAAAGAGTGAGAGAGCAAGAGAGTAAGAGAGAGAAATGGAGAAATGGGCACAAGGAAAAGAAACCAGACCAAGCTAAACCGTTTGCCTTGGTAACACTAGGTTAAGGACTTTTAAAGAGCCCTATGTTTCTCTGCTATTCAGGATACGGAGCACCATCTAGTGGTTTCATTTCAAATTTAAATAATCCACACTTTCAAACTCAATTTCCAATCAAACAAAATGAGGTCTTCTTTCATTTCTTTGTTAGTTTTGGTAGGATACAAGCCTGCAGTTTTGAAATATATATGTAGAGATTCAGTCAAAGAGTCAGGGTAAGATTCTGAGAGAAAATCAAAAAAGGAGAGTGTCTGTTTTCTCTTTATATGAGACTATATTGCCAATTTCTTCGATTTGGCCTGGAATTAAATAAAAATGGAAATATTAGCAGGTACAATACATTGAGTTCTGTAGATTGTTACACTCTACAAAAAAAACCTTGATAATGTAAATGTACTGTTAAATGCAAAAACCAGCCTACATTACACATGCCCGTCCATGCACTTTAGCACTGAGCCTTGTCCATGGGCTATGTCTAATTTGGGTAAAGATTCCTTATAGACCAATGATAGCACTGAGTGCTAGGGCCCCGGTTACTGAGTATGCCATTAAAAGCTCATTCATGTGAAAGATCTCCAAACTGAGGTCAAGTTTTCTAAAGAATCCAAGCATGCTCAGCTCATGGGGTCACAATCCCAGTGACTGAGGTCAGAATTTCCTTGGAGGCTATACCTGTCCATTTCACACTTCCTTCTTAGACAGGATGCAAAAGGTCCAGGTCCTGTAAGACTGTAAGGGAAGCCATCTTCATTAATAAACTCAGCACAGGATATTTAAATGTTAACTACTGAAAGAAAAATTTCCAGATGTCTAATAATAATTTCCTTCAGGGTTTAAAAAAACTATTTGTCACAAAGCACTAATCATATGAGATTTGTATAAAACGTTTGAAGAATATGTGCATCATATTTTAAATTACAAGTTTATATGTAAAATATGTCAAATTATGAGTGTATGGCACACACAAATCTTCATTTATGTAAAATACCTATTTTTATTAATTTATACTGATTAATTTACATTACAGTGAGAAAGAAATAGAGAGAAGGGGAGGAGGGAAGGAAGGAAGGAATTTCTTTATTTTATAGAAATCTGAATGCATTTGCAGGCCGGCCCGGTGGCGCACATGGCGGCGCTCCTGCCGAGGGTTCGGATCCCATGTGGAGACCGGTTCCCGCTCACTGGCTGAGCGCGGTGCGGGCGCAACACCGAGGGTTGCAATCCCGTTGCTTACTAACAGGAGCTGGAAAAGAAGAGGTTTGCCAAGCTCATTAACAAAAACGTCAAGATTTCAAATAAGCCAATGAGCTTTTGGAAACTTTTTATGCTACTTTCTTTCTTTCAAGTGTCCATTTCACCTTCCTTGTTCAAGATAATTCTCACTAATCTCACATGATTTGGCATCACTAGCAAAAAAGAAAAAATGTCTTACAGCTTCCATATTTTTTTCTATGTTCCCATTAGCACCTGGGTATCTGGGTATCTCTCAATGATCCTCAATCTTAGCTGCACATTGGAATTTCCTGGGGGACTTTGAAAAGTATCAGAGGTGTTTGTTTAGTGGTCAGGATGAATTCTGAATATTATTATTTTTAAAATTACTCCAAAGTGCTCTGGATTATCCCTTCCACAATGCACTGAAATCATGTATTTATGTATATATGTCTCCACCTGATTGTGAGCTCTTTCAGGCAAGAAGTGTTATCTTATTTGGTGTTTTTACCTACAGCCCTTAGGTGAGTGTTTGGTATATATTAGATACTCAATAAATATGAACAGTATTGAATTATACTAACAATCTTTACAGAACCTTAGGTTTATGTAGCAGCTAAATAATCTGGAATCATGAATCCTGGTATTGAGGTAGTTTAGCACAGGGTGTTAGAGAAATGTGGAGGGAACTATAAGCTCAGGAATCCTGAAAGTGATACTAGTGAGCTAAGATAAAAGCCAAAAATATTGGTGAGAACTGAAGTAAAGGCAGGAATTTGAGAGTAATTTGTTACACTTGTAAACACCAAATGCAGAGGTAGCAAAAAAGGGATTGGTATTACTGCCCCTTTGCCCCACTTAATGCTAATTTGTGATAAGGGATGGCTGGCATCTGATTATACACCTGTCTTCTAAGTTCTTTTACCCTAAAGTTCTAAGGGACAAAGAAGCAAATTGAATGAATGAGAACTATGGGTCCAATAACCATCTCCTCCTGCCTGTCTCCAGCATGTGGAGCACAAAACACAAGGAATGAAATGTTTAGAATGAGACATTTTTAATAATTCTTTATTATAAGGAACATGAAAATGAAATGTGAAGCTGCCTCATGTTACTCAGATGCCTGGTCTCCTGACATTTACATAGGCATAGCTAAGTTACGCTGCTGTTGAAGGTCAGTGCAATCAAGTTAACATTTTTTATATTTCTTTTATGTGAGAGTCTTCTAAACTATATTAAACATGTTTTTTTCTTAGTATATATTTTTATCAAAAGAGTATTATTACTAACTGTTCTAACATAGTTTTAACTTGTGGGTGCCAACTATATTTACCCTAAAGACTAACATCAAGAACTGTGTTCAAAGCAGTTGCAAGACGATTAATATGCATTCTTGAAAGATTGTTCAGTGACTATCTCCTGAAACCACTAACTAAAATATATACTAAAAAGAAAAAATAAGTATTTGTACTAATTTCCTACAGTAATAAAGCTGAAAGTGCACTGGCTCCAAGATACAGAGTCTTAGAAAATTAGCCCTGACGTTGAAACATAAAGAAAATGGTATCCTCAGAGCTAATCATTTTAAAATTATGGCCATCTATCCTCTCATTTACTCAAAATATGGAATTGGAGCTTATGAATAAAGATCAAGTGAAATAAAAGAAGTAAAAGCCCTAAAATTTATAAAATGCCATGAAATTTACACTGAAATTCGGAAGATGATTGAAAATGAAGATGTTTCTTAAGACTGTAGTTGATTTACCGAACCTGGTTTTTCAGAGAATTCAAATGATAAATGTTGATTGTATGTAGTAATCAGATCATTTCATTTTTAAAATTTTATTTATTTTTTATTGAAACATAATTAATTATACACATTTGTGGGGTACAAGTTGAGTATCAATACCTGTGTATAATATGTGATGATTAAATCAGGATAATTATCGTGTTCATCATAATAAAACGTAATCATTAACCAATTTTTTGGACTTCCCAGACTCTGAACTGTAAGCAATAAATTTCATTTTCTTTATAAATCATACACTTTCCAATATTTATGTTATAAGCAACAGCAAAGAACTAATACACTCTACGCCTCCCCCTTTACCACCTCTAGTTACCACGGTTCTGTTCTCTCTTTCTGAAAGTTCAACACATTCTTGTGATTCTTTCTTTCTTTCTTCATTTGTTTTTCTTTCTTTTGTTATTATCTTCTTTTTTATTTATTTATGCATTTGTTAGCTCCCACTTATGAGTAAGGACATGTGGTATTTCTCTTTCTGTGCCTGGCTTATTTCACAGTTACTGAGTATGCCATTAAAAGCTCACTCATGTGAAAGATCTCCAAACTGAGGTCAAGTTTTCTAAAGAATCCAAGCATGCTCAGCTCATGGGGTCACAATCCCAGTGACTGAGGTCAGAATTTCCTTGGAGGCTATACCTGTCCATTTCACACTTCCTTCTTAGACAGGATGCAAAAGGTCCAGGTCCTGTAAGACTGTAAGGGAAGCCATCTTCATTAATAAACTCAGCACAGGATATTTAAATGTTAACTACTGAAAGAAAAATTTCCAGATGTCTAATAATAATTTCCTTCAGGGTTTAAAAAAACTATTTGTCACAAAGCACTAATCATATGAGATTTGTATAAAACGTTTGAAGAATATGTGCATCATATTTTAAATTACAAGTTTATATGTAAAATATGTCAAATTATGAGTGTATGGCACACACAAATCTTCATTTATGTAAAATACCTATTTTTATTAATTTATACTGATTAATTTACATTACAGTGAGAAAGAAATAGAGAGAAGGGGAGGAGGGAAGGAAGGAAGGAATTTCTTTATTTTATAGAAATCTGAATGCATTTGCAGGCCGGCCCGGTGGCGCACATGGCGGCGCTCCTGCCGAGGGTTCGGATCCCATGTGGAGACCGGTTCCCGCTCACTGGCTGAGCGCGGTGCGGGCGCAACACCGAGGGTTGCAATCCCGTTGCTGGTCCCTGGTACGGGCGCGACACCGAGGGTTGTGATCC
>NW_007727441.1:151165-173180 GCF_000696425.1 Galeopterus variegatus
GTGCAACAAATTTATCCCTGAAAATTCTAAAGAAAGTTCTGATTTTTAAAAAAGAGACAGTTCTAGAAATGTTGACTAGAACCACATTTGAAAATCCCTAAGTAAGAAAAAAAGGTTGATTAAATATAGTCACATACTGGAATCACAAAAACAAGAAGATTTTGATTTTTAACAAATCTGACAATTTTTGATAGAAGGCATAAATAGTCAGTAGGAGAAATCTATAGACATAATTAGCCTTAGCCTTGAGGTGAAGCTTTTCAGATTTCAGATTTTGGATTCTTATATTTCAAAACACTTTTTTTTTTTTTTCAAATCTGTGCCATACGTTATGTAATCAGGGACCAAAGCCAGAGAAATACTAACAGGAGCTGGAAAAGAAGAGGTTTGCCAAGCTCATTAACAAAAACGTCAAGATTTCAAATAAGCCAATGAGCTTTTGGAAACTTTTTATGCTACTTTCTTTCTTTCAAGTGTCCATTTCACCTTCCTTGTTCAAGATAATTCTCACTAATCTCACATGATTTGGCATCACTAGCAAAAAAGAAAAAATGTCTTACAGCTTCCATATTTTTTTCTATGTTCCCATTAGCACCTGGGTATCTGGGTATCTCTCAATGATCCTCAATCTTAGCTGCACATTGGAATTTCCTGGGGGACTTTGAAAAGTATCAGAGGTGTTTGTTTAGTGGTCAGGATGAATTCTGAATATTATTATTTTTAAAATTACTCCAAAGTGCTCTGGATTATCCCTTCCACAATGCACTGAAATCATGTATTTATGTATATATGTCTCCACCTGATTGTGAGCTCTTTCAGGCAAGAAGTGTTATCTTATTTGGTGTTTTTACCTACAGCCCTTAGGTGAGTGTTTGGTATATATTAGATACTCAATAAATATGAACAGTATTGAATTATACTAACAATCTTTACAGAACCTTAGGTTTATGTAGCAGCTAAATAATCTGGAATCATGAATCCTGGTATTGAGGTAGTTTAGCACAGGGTGTTAGAGAAATGTGGAGGGAACTATAAGCTCAGGAATCCTGAAAGTGATACTAGTGAGCTAAGATAAAAGCCAAAAATATTGGTGAGAACTGAAGTAAAGGCAGGAATTTGAGAGTAATTTGTTACACTTGTAAACACCAAATGCAGAGGTAGCAAAAAAGGGATTGGTATTACTGCCCCTTTGCCCCACTTAATGCTAATTTGTGATAAGGGATGGCTGGCATCTGATTATACACCTGTCTTCTAAGTTCTTTTACCCTAAAGTTCTAAGGGACAAAGAAGCAAATTGAATGAATGAGAACTATGGGTCCAATAACCATCTCCTCCTGCCTGTCTCCAGCATGTGGAGCACAAAACACAAGGAATGAAATGTTTAGAATGAGACATTTTTAATAATTCTTTATTATAAGGAACATGAAAATGAAATGTGAAGCTGCCTCATGTTACTCAGATGCCTGGTCTCCTGACATTTACATAGGCATAGCTAAGTTACGCTGCTGTTGAAGCTCAGTGCAATCAAGTTAACATTTTTTATATTTCTTTTATGTGAGAGTCTTCTAAACTATATTAAACATGTTTTTTTCTTAGTATATATTTTTATCAAAAGAGTATTATTACTAACTGTTCTAACATAGTTTTAACTTGTGGGTGCCAACTATATTTACCCTAAAGACTAACATCAAGAACTGTGTTCAAAGCAGTTGCAAGACGATTAATATGCATTCTTGAAAGATTGTTCAGTGACTATCTCCTGAAACCACTAACTAAAATATATACTAAAAAGAAAAAATAAGTATTTGTACTAATTTCCTACAGTAATAAAGCTGAAAGTGCACTGGCTCCAAGATACAGAGTCTTAGAAAATTAGCCCTGACGTTGAAACATAAAGAAAATGGTATCCTCAGAGCTAATCATTTTAAAATTATGGCCATCTATCCTCTCATTTACTCAAAATATGGAATTGGAGCTTATGAATAAAGATCAAGTGAAATAAAAGAAGTAAAAGCCCTAAAATTTATAAAATGCCATGAAATTTACACTGAAATTCGGAAGATGATTGAAAATGAAGATGTTTCTTAAGACTGTAGTTGATTTACCGAACCTGGTTTTTCAGAGAATTCAAATGATAAATGTTGATTGTATGTAGTAATCAGATCATTTCATTTTTAAAATTTTATTTATTTTTTATTGAAACATAATTAATTATACACATTTGTGGGGTACAAGTTGAGTATCAATACCTGTGTATAATATGTGATGATTAAATCAGGATAATTATGGTGTTCATCATAATAAAACGTAATCATTAACCAATTTTTTGGACTTCCCAGACTCTGAACTGTAAGCAATAAATTTCATTTTCTTTATAAATCATACACTTTCCAATATTTATGTTATAAGCAACAGCAAAGAACTAATACACTCTACGCCTCCCCCTTTACCACCTCTAGTTACCACGGTTCTGTTCTCTCTTTCTGAAAGTTCAACACATTCTTGTGATTCTTTCTTTCTTTCTTCATTTGTTTTTCTTTCTTTTGTTATTATCTTCTTTTTTATTTATTTATGCATTTGTTAGCTCCCACTTATGAGTAAGGACATGTGGTATTTCTCTTTCTGTGCCTGGCTTATTTCACTTATAATTTTCTCCAAGCTCATCCATGTTGCTACGAATGGCAGAATTGCATTCTTTTCTATGGCTGGGTAGTATTCTTTTGTGCATATATACCATATTTTCCTTTTCCAGTTATCCATCGATGGACATTTAGGTTGGTTCCAACTCTTGGCTATTGTAAATAGAGCTGTAGTAAACATGGAAGTGCAGGTATCTCTTTGACATGATGATTTCCATTCCTTTAGGTAGACATCCAGCAGTGGGATTGCTGGATTATATGGCAGTTCTATATGTTAGTTCTCTGAGGAAACTCCATATTGTTTCCATAATGTCTGTACTAATCTATAGTCCCAACAATATAGGAGGGTTTCTCTTTCTCTGCATCCTCCCCAGCATTTGTTATTCTCTGTCTTTTTAATAATAGCCAGTCTAACTGGGGTGAGATGATGTTGCAATGTGCTTTTGATTTGCTTTTCCCTGACAATTAGTGATTTTGAGTATTTTTTCATATACCTACTGTCCATTTGTATATCTTCCTTTGGGAAATATCTATGCAGCTCCTTTGCTCATTTATTAATCAGATTATTTGTTTTTAATTGTTTGGTTGTTTGAGTTCCTTGTATATTCTGGATATTAATCACTAGTCAGATGCACAGTTTGCAAATATTTTCTCCCATTCTGTGGGTTGTCTTTTTATTCTTATGATTATTTCTTTTGCTATGCAGACACTTCTTAGTTTGATATGATCTCATTTGCTTATTTTTTCTTTTGTTGCCTGTGCTTTTGAGGTCTTATCCATAAGTCTTTGTTCAGTCCTACATCCTGAAGTGTTTCCCCTATGCTTTCTTCTAGGAGTTTTATAGTTTCAGGTTTTATATTTAAGTCTTTATCCATATTGAGTTGATTTTGATATATGGCAAGAGGTATGGGTCTAGTTTCACTCTACTACATGTGGATATCCAGTGTTCCCAGAACTATTTATTGGAGAGAATGTCTTTTCCCCATTGAATGTTCTTGGGGCCTTGATGAAAGATCAGTAGTTATAAGTAGATGGATTGATTTCTGGGTACTTTAATCTGTTCCATTGGTCTATATGTCTCTTTTTATGCTAGTACCATACTGTTTTGGTTACTATAGCTTTATGGTGTAATTTGAAATCAGGTAGTGTAGTGCCTCTGGCTTTACTTTATTGCTCATGATAACTTTGGCTATTCAGGATCTTTTGTTGTTCCATATGAAAATTAGGATTTTTTTTTTCTATTTCTGTGAAGAATGTCATTGGTATTTTGATGGGGACCAAACTGAATCTGTAGATCACTTTCGATAGTATGGACATCTTCACAATGTTAATTCTTTCAGTCCATGAGTATGGAATGTCTTCCCATTTTTTTCTCTACATTTTAATCTCATTTAGAAGCCTACACAAATTTTAGCCAGAAAAATACACAAGAAACAACTCACAATTCTCAAGGACTAAACCAAGAAGCATATTCAAATGCTTCTGAAACAGGAAAATTTCATGAAAGGCAATGCTTTTGTAAAAAGTATGGTGAAACTAAAAGGGCAAAAAAATCATCTTATTCCACCATCAACATGCCTGACACATAGTAGAGACTCAATAGCATTTTTTGAACTTAACTAAGCACATAGTTACTTGCACTAGAAAGGCTTAACAATGATTGTAATCATCATAACTAATATTTAATAAAAAATTAAGGTTATAAGTAACTGCTTTTCAAAATATATAATAGAAACCTTGGATGTGCATACATATACAGAAGCCTTATCAGGACAAGACTTGTTATATTGGCTGCTCCGCATGCCCCACTGTGTAGCACAAACTGAATTTCCACACGGTGTTTATATGTACAAGGTTTTCTGAGGCTGAAAATGAAGGTTTGTAAAGCACTCCTCTAATTGATGGTATTTTTAAAAAATGTTTATTTCTCCAGGTTTGCTCTGTGATTCTCCTTATATTTTCAGAATTTAAGGTGAGGAAGAATAATTTACACTGTTACTCAACAATCATTGTAGTTATTTGTTGAATCTAAAATCTTTTAATATTCCTGTATGTCTTAGTGGCTTTACCAGTTCATCCGTAAAAATCAGCCAAGCAAAATAAAAGAAAATGTATATGGGTATATGAGAAAAAGGGGGAACTGGAAATGGTATGGGAGTGCTTTGCTCTTTTTTTGGGCACATTTAGGGCATGAGTAACTTTTTGCCAAAGAAAGATATACCATAGAGTTTCTGAGATCCAATTCCATCTTAATACTACAACACATGGACTAAAGACTTACTGTGTATTTATTCCAGCCTACATGTATATACCCCTGCCCTTTCTCATCCCTGGTGAGAACAAACATATTCTCCCTCCTCCCTTGGCAATATGAATTAATATCTGGAAGAAGAATGAAGACTACATTATCCTATAGGGGAATGTGTATCCTTAATTCATTGTTTCTAATATATGTGGAAGGTATTTTGAAAGGAAGATATGTGAATATATATTTTAAGAACCATTATATACCTGTGCTAATCCTTTAAAAACAAAGCCAACAGTGAGATATCTATTTATAATTTATTTTCTGAGTGAAATAATATGAATTTTATCTAAGAATCACAAATAATATTTTGCTATTACCCCTGTGATTAGAAATGTTGTCCCCCCATTCTTAAATGAAAAGTTCATTGACTTCACTGCTTTCACCATCTGCCCTACCAAGTAGAAAAATTCTACTTGACAAAGCTAGAATCTTAGATAGAGACATAATGTGAAATTACTGTACCAGAAGCCATATCAAACGAGCCAGTTATATCCAGGTAAATGGTCTTAATATTACATTATAATTTTATATTTCTTGGACTTAAGTTGTTGATTTACCTTTGAACATAAATCTTAAAGTACCTTTGAACTTAAATCTTAGAGTAATGTAAAAAAAGAACTATAAGAAAATAAAAATCCAACTATAGCATTTTTTTCCTATAAAGAAGATACATTAATTTTATTGTGACATAAGAAATGCATTTAATCTAGAAAAGAAAAGACAATGTCCAATTACATAAAAGTATATGAGTAATTATTATTATTATATAAAACACAGTGTGTGTTGTATACTACCACAGTGACACCAATATATATTTTCTGATCATTTCAGGAAGCATTCTTAACTATCACATTTTTACTCTGTCTACAAATTTCATGTTATTCAATTAAATTTATTGAGTATTTTCTATGTGTCAGGATTAAGAACAAATGGGTGAATTTTTAAAAAGCCTACGTAATTAAAGAATTATAACATTATATAATATAATATAATAAATATAATAGCAAATAAAATTAAAGAATTTATTACTTATACTGTTTTCCCAAGGTTCAACTAAGACATTGAGCTGGAATTCATTAGATAGCATGCCTTGTTGGATATGCATCATGTCAGCCAATTCTCAGATGCATGGGTTCACAGAGAAACCATCTCTGTCAAATAAGGATTTAGTAAGCCCAATTTTGGCATTATCAATGAGAATTCTTATTCCTCCATGGAAAGCATAAGAGTCTGACCATCTTAAATAAAATTCTTATTAAATTTTGATGAAGGCATACAAGTGCTTTTTTATATTTGCTACATAAAAAAATTGAAAATCCATGATGCTTTATGTAACAAAAAACTCAAGGAACATGCCATGCTCTTTCCAAAGATTTCCTAACCCAAATTTACCATCCTCAGAGTGGTAACGTTAAGTATTGGTATGTACCTAAATTGATTTACTACCCATAGAGAACAGTTATAGTTTAACAGAGGACAGTGCAGCATACAAGTTGGTTGTTAATAAAATTCCTCAGCCTGTTACTAATACTGTGAAAAAAATCACTAAAATTTCAAAACATGTATTAATAATTTAATCTATTATTTGTTTCACCCATTAAATGACCCATGTTTTAAGGTATTGATATTTGCTTCATTTTAGCTTCTTTTATCTGTAACAAGTTACACACAAAGTTTTCCTTTTGGGATTGGGTAAAACAATAATTACTACAAAATCATCCTCTCTTAATCCAGTTTTTGATAATGCCGTGACCAGCTTTCTCACTACTGACAAACCCCAGCATCATCTTTGACTTCTCTTTTATCAACTATGTACTTGTCTGCTAAGACATTTTATTCCCTTTGTTGTGATCCCGACAAACTCTTTGTTTCGTCCATGTTTCCTTTACTGATTTTTTCAACACCTTTATCTCTAAACATTAACCTGCCTTGGAAATTAGTTGTTGGATATCTTCTCTGTCTACATGTACTACCTAGGTGATCACATCTGGTTCTTTGGCTTTAAATAGTATCTGTTTCTGATGACCCCAAATATAAATCTCTAATTCTGACTACCCTCTTAACTCCAGTTCCGTATACTCATCAGCCTGCTTTATATGCCCGGTAGTATTACCAATAGACATTTCAATTTTACCATGTCCAAAATGAGACAGTTTATCCCACACTCCCCTCTCTCACCTCACATACTTGTTTTACTACCCTTTTCACCTCAGTAAATGGCAATACCAATCTTCTAGATATTCAGAAAAAGAGATTTGGAGTCTTTTCGTGTTTTTGTCTCTCTCACATTCACATCTAATTTAACAACAGACATTATAAAAATATATTTAGAATTTGACCATTCCCCACTATTCCTTGCAACCACCCTAGTCTAAGACACCATTACATTTATCTTGGACTACTTAAAAAGTCCTGTATATAATCTCCCTATTTCCACCCTTGCTTTTCTACAGCCTACTTTCTACATAGAAATCAGAATAATATTTTATAAAATATATTAGAGAGTGTCATTTTGCTTCAGACCTGACAATGGCTTTCCACTTCACCCAGAGTAAATCCTAAATCCTCAAAACAGTCTGCAAGACTTTTCATGACCCAGTTCTTTGCCACTTTTCTAATCTCATCTCCTTCGAGATGTCCTCCCTCATCCTACTCTAGCCAATCCTTCTTCCCTGTGGTCCCTCATGTATCTGTTCAAGTCCCTACCTCACAGCCTTCACATTTATTGTTTTGACTGCCTGGAATGTGCTTTCTCTAATAGCTGTATGGATTACCCCCTCACTTCTTTTGGGTCTCTATTTAAATGTCAAATTATCAAAGAGCCATTCCCTGACACACTATATAACATGACACCCCACTCTTCTGCTTTATTTATTTATTTATTTATTGCATACCATTTATTATTACCTGGCAAATATTCATTGGCTATTTGCTTATTGTCTTTCCTTCCCAACCAGAATGCAGGTTCTGTGAAAGTTTGGGCTTTTTTATTTACAGTTTGTTACTACAACATATCCTCTTCTAGAATAGTGCCTACAATGTAGTAAGTGTTCAATAAATATATTCTAAACAAATGAAAAAATATCCTAATAGTAAAAACAGAGGCAACTCCTTAGTTTAATCCAAAATTTATAATTAACAATTAATTATAAATTCATAATCATATAACATAGCTTTATACATAAAATTTATTGATTTATGCATAATAAATTCTTGCAAGATATAGACAAGAATTATATATATAAGGAGCCTTCAAAAAGTTTATGGAAAGATTCATACTATCTTTTAATTCCATTTTTCCATGAACTTTTTAAAGTTCCCTTGTATATGTGTATGTATACATAGGGAAAATTCAGCTCACATCATGATATAAAGGTAACCCTGGCCCAGTCATCGCCAAGCTCTCGGTCAGCAGGTCTCAAACATCAGTATTTATTGAATCCCCTGGAAGTTTCCATTAAAAATTCAAGATCCTCAGCCCCAACCCAGATAATCTGATTCAACAGTTTGAAAATAGACCAGGAGATAGTATTTTTAACAAGCACCTCAGGTATTCTGGTGTTGTTGGTCTAAGAGAAATGCTTGTCAAAGGGAAGCAAAGTATGGTAATACATACTTTTACATGACTTTTAGCCAATCTTTTGTTTTAGAAATAGATACATTTTCTTGACACATTATTTCTTCCACCTTTTTTGGGGTTTCAAGCTTACTGACATGATAGGAAGGCATTGACTTTTGTTTCATAATTGAAGGGAAACTGCATTCAAAGAGCTGCACTTCCTCATCTTTGCCTCCTTCATCTTCCTGAAATGAGAGACATGATTAATTTTTTGCCATCATACCCATTTTTGGAAAGTATAGATAATAAGAGTTTGTCTAGCACTGTCTTTTTTTTTTTTTCCTTTTTTTTTTTTTTTTTTTTTGTCTTTTTTCGTGTCCGGCAACGGATCGCAACCCTCAGTGTCACGCCCGTACCGGACCGGGACCGGCAACGGGATCGCAACCCTCGGCGTTGCTCCCACACCTCGCTCAGCCAGTGAGCGGGAACCGGTTTATATGTGGGATCCGAACCCTCGGCAGGAGCGCCACCACGCTCCTAAGCGGCGCACTGTAGCAGTGCACCACCGGGCCAGCCCTAGCACTGTCTTTTAATCTGTAGGCTATTCGGTATCAACATATAACTACAACTTCAATTACTCTGTCAGAAAATATTGCTCCATCTCAAGAAAAATACCATAATGGAGGCTTGAGACGATATATTTTCTTTGAGGCTGAGAAAGCTACAGCATTTAAAGTATGGATAAATCTTCTCCTGGCAGAAACCAGAACTGTTTCAAGGTCAATATTAAGCAAAGGATCTACACATCAGGAGGTTTTGATATAATTAGCTATAACTCTGTAAGCTACATTTATTATAAGAAAAAATTATCTTTCAAGGCAAGGAAAAAAGATAAAATTAAATTCTCCTCATGGAACTTTTGCATGCATTTTAATTCCTTCCCATTTATTTTGTATCTTTTTTTAGTACTATTTCATTTAGCATGTGATCTATGCATACACAAAAGTCCAAAAATATTAAATACAGAATATTCTTTGAAATGCATGCTAAATTTTGTGCTAGATAACATATGACTAAAATCCTCTAACACACCATTCTTTCACTGTGGACTAAAAATAAACTATTAGAATTCTTTTAGGTATATTCTTAACTAAATGAGTTATTTGAGAGATTCAGTGATTGTTTATGATCTGTTATATGTATATAAATATTTCGTATGTGTCCTCAGTTCATAGGGACACTGTAAAAATTTAATTTTAACAATAGTTAAAAAATAATTAATTCCATTAAGGTAATGCACAAGTAAAGAAATACTAGGTAAATATAGCGGAGAGTCATTTATATACTATAGTGAAATTTTCAAATGAAAAATAATGTGTCCTACTTGATATGGCTTAAGATTTTTTTTTTAAGTTTTCATTGTGAGTTCAGTTATGACTAAGCTATTTTATTCTGTGGTTTTCTCTTTCCTTCCATCACAGTCCAATTCACCTCATGGGTAAAGACGTCTGCTGTATAGCTCTAAGCCTATATTCTATACTGTCAGCAACCACAGCAAAGAAAAAAAAAAAGAGAGGCCTTTTTTCCTAAAAGACATGTGTAAAATCATGGCTTATGGGAAGCTGACCCAAAGTAGGTTAAGAGAGGAGCTTTCCCTGAAACACCCAGTCTGCCTAGAAGATGGGCTGACAGGCTCAGGTCTGGTCCCAGTCAGTCTCTGCCACTGAACCCAGCGTAAGAAGAATGGTTCTCTCCAAAAAAAAAAAAAAATCAGGCTTTCTTCATGTGACAAAGGGAAAATAGCAACTGAGCAGGCAGAAACAACAGATGCTCATCTCATGAAAACTGCCACACATTCGATTCATATGCTATTAAAGATAAAGTGACTTTATAGGTTAACTGTATAAGTGAATGCAGGGTAAGCTTTATTGCTAGTCTAAGCTTAGGAATAACGGGGCAGTTCACTTTTTTCCATTTTAATCAAGGCTTGAAATGCCTACTTTGACTCCCTTTAGCACTCTTCAGTGTTATTCTTGGAAAGAGAGTAGTTTTTCCCAAGCACCAGCAGTTGCCTTTTATACTAATAGAGACCAATTGTTGAGGAAGAGATAAAGGAAAAGGGGGTAGGGGTGGAGGAGGGGAGAGAGAGAGAGAGAGAGAGAGTTCTTCATGCCTACTACTCTCATGTTTTCTTTGTCATGCGTATTTGGGAACTATAAAATAGAATGAAAGCATCAAGTAACCCATAATACTCTGCCATCTTATTTTAAAAGTTATTCTCAATAGTCCTGTGAATTGTGACTTCTTAAAACCCCCTACCCACTCTGGAAGGAAAGTTAGGCTTAATTTATTTTCAATCATCTGGAGCCACTAAAGTGAACATTTTCTTTATAGCAATGGAGACTATGTTACTTTTTATATTCTTGGTTACTCAAAATTCCTCTTACTATTTTCTTGTTGAATTCTAATTGTAAATTTAAGTCAACATTGGATAGTTAGGAATTGAAGAACTAAGTTAGAGAACATTCTGAGCTTCCAAACAGCACATATTAACTCAATAAACTTAGTGTCTTTCTTCACAAGATCAACTTTGGAAGTGGACAGCCAAATTAATAACGAATGGAGACAAGTGCAGACGTTATACCATCCTTTTCTCATGGGGATAAAGAAAGAAATTTATTCCAAATACTTACATTTGATAAAAAGATAAAACTAGCATCTAATAATTACATGTGGGATTGAAATTGCACATACAAAATATCTGCCAGGAAAAGGATTAAAATATCACCATATCTTTACAATGGTGACCAAAATGATTCATTTCTCCTCTTTTTAATAGATCATACATTATTATCCAATCTATAATAAAGTAATCATTTTGGTCACCATTGATGGTCACTGATGATTGCAGGTTGTTAAAAAAGGGGGGGTTGACAAACTGTGGTTTAACCCACTGTTTTACATAATCTGTTAAAGTGTATGGCAACTAACTGATGTATGGGAGGTCATGCAGCTATCGCTTAAACTGAATTACAACAGAATTGGGGGAAAAAGTGGTCTTTTCCTCTTTTTAAGGGGGGGTTGACAAACTGTGGTTTAACCCACTGTTTTATATAATCTGTTAAAGTGTATGGCAACTAACTGATGTATGGGAGGTCATGGAGCTATCGCTTAAACTGAATTACAACAGAATTGGGGGAAAAAGTGGTCTTTTCCTCTTTTTAATAATTTGTGGTAGAATAATGCCATAGACATTTGTGTCTTCTGTTATGTTATTCAAATGCATAAACATAGGTATTTTGAAAGGTATAAAGAATAAAAGAATTCTGATAAATTTTACTTATACAAATCACATTCTCTCTTGTTTCTCTTCTGTAATTCTCTAAGTCAGTGGTTCTCAAAGTACTCCTGGTTATTTCTGACACCCTTCCAGGAAGCCCAGAGGTCAAAACATTTTTTATAAGTACAATGATGTTATTTAATTTTTTTCACCACATTGTTCTTTGTACTAATGGTGCAAAAGCAATAGATAAAATTGCTGGCTTCTTAGAAACAATCAAGTCAGTGGCACTAAAGTACACTGATAGTCATTTTATTCTTCACTGCCATGCATGCCAAGAAAAAATATAACAGTCTCACTTAAGAATGTCCCTGGTGGACTAATGGGTACACAACTATGCTATCTACCCTAAAAGAATCATTGTATAATATATGCATGTATTGAAACAACAAACTGTACCCCACAAATATGTACAAGCAAATGTTAAAAATAAAAAATTAAAAAATGATAAAAAAGAATGAAAAGATGTCTTCGATGAAACAATAAAAATTAATTCAATTAAACTTTAACAATAAGTACATTTCTTTTCAATATTCTGTGTTAGAAAATGGAAAGTACACATAAAACATTTCAGTTGTATATTCAAGCATAATGGTAATCTGGAAGAAAACTGTGTCAGATTGAGTTTTTTTTTTTTTTTTTCATAGAACAAGATGTTTACTTGATAGAATGACTACTAGACAGACTATATTCAGACTTGAGTATTTGTCAGAAACTTTCTCAAAACTGAATGACATGAGCCTGTAACTTTTGTTGCCAATGATGACATTTGAGCTTTCATTGAAAATTAAGATTTTAGAAAACTAATATTCACCACCATTAGCTCTACTGCTTCCAGATTCTTAAAGACTATTCTGATGAGAGATGATAACAAATAGGATTTTTCTGAAATATTGCATAATGAAATGTGTTGATATTTGGAAGATGTGGGCAATGTAATGTAATATAATGAGTCAATATTTATAAACCACCATTTAATTATATTATAAAATCACTCATGGGAAAAAATCCATTTAAACTTCAAGATAACCAATGGATTTTAATGTAATAGTATACAAAAAGTTAATAGATGTTTCAGATTCAACATTGCAACCAAACTTTAGTGAACTATCACTTGTTAAGTTTTGGTATATTATTAAAGAATATCCAATGTTATCTGAAGAATTGTTAAAATACTCCTTCCTTTTCCAATTTTTTCCTTTGTAAGTCTAAGTTTTTTTCATATACATCAACAGAAACAAAATTGATTGTTTTGAATTTAGAAGCAGATATGAAAATTCAGCTGTCTTAGTGATCTAGACACTGAAAAGATTTACAAAATTGTAAAACAATGCCATTCTTTTTACTGATTTTTTTTTTTTAATTTGGAAAAATATAGTTAGGTTTTCAGAAATATAAAACATTTCTGTAGTGACTTTGTTATTGATATTTTAAATTAATTAAAACCCGTAATTTCTAAAAATCTGTATTAATTTCTAATATGGTAAATATGAAGAAAAGGGAAAAAAAGCAAAAGTTCTCTGTATCCTCAATAATATTTAACAGTGTAAATGGACCCCAAAACCAAGCAGCTTGAGAAAATCAGCTTTTTATCTCATGAATATTCATAATAAATACATAAATAATTTTTGTTTTTAAAAAGCTCTAAATCTATGTGTTCACCATACATTGATTGGGTGATTATAGCAGCCTCCTCAAGTGGTCACCTTGTCTCCATTCTCATTCCAAACTATCCATGCTGTCATCTGATAATCTATGCATCTGATGTAATACTCACCAGTGAGAAACCTTTTAATCATGGCTCCCCACCCAAGTAGGGAAAAGACCATCTGGATCTGAGTGCCCGACTACCTCTAATATTCACAGCAACTCTTTTTATTTTATTTTATTTTATTGTCTTTTTTTTTTTCGTGTCCGGCAACTGGATTGCAACCCTTGGTGTTGCGCCCACACCTCGCTCAGCCAGTGAGCGGGAACCGGTCTGTATGTGGGATCTGAACCCTCGGCAGGAGCGCCACTGCACTCCCAAGCAGCGCACTGTAGCAGTGCGCCACAGGGCGGCCCACAGCAACTCTTTTTAAACCACCACTAGACAGAATAGCCTACCAAATATGTCTATATCTCTTTTGCTTCTCCATGTGTCTATTTAACTGAAATGTTCTTTCTTCCCTCATCCCCCATCTCACACATCCCACCACAAGCATTCATCTTCTCCACTTCAGGACATTTGTATCTATCATATCTAGGAAGACTTTCTTTTTCTTTTTTTTCCTTTTTGTCTTTTTTACTGACCGGCAACGGGATCACAACCCTCGGTGTCACGCCCATACTGGGGACCGGCAAGGGGATCGCAACCCTCGGTGTCACACCCGTACCGGGGACTGGCAATGGGATCGCAACCCTCGGTGTTGCGCCCACACCGCGCTCAGCCAGTGAGCAGGAACTGGTCTCCACATGGGATCCAAACCCTTGGCGGGAGGCGGCGCACTCTCCTGTGCACCACCGGGCTGGCCCTAGGAAGACTTTCTTGATGCTTTTGCTGCCCATACAGAAAATTAACCCTTCTTTCTTTGGGGCCTTTTTTTCTTTCTATGTATTTCTATTATAGTATCACTAACCCTGTACCTACTGTACATAAACACACAGATAATTGAGTTTTCTATACTTTCAGGGGAACAGAATTTTGCCATCAATACTGTCATGAGCAGGTTGTGGTTTCAGTTGCTCTTATTCTTGTGTAGCTCAGTACATATAGTAACTGAGATGTTATCTTTACACCACAGTCCCACCCTTTGTTTATTCCACTCTATAAACCACAGTTCTGCTTTGCCATATGGCTCTCTATTAGACTCTGCCTGATATTCAGCATGTGTTTAAAGATAAACACTTCTCAGACTTTTCTATGCCTTTGGTTAAATTTCAGTGTGCTGAAATATTTTTTCTGTCCATTTGGTACAACTTTATAGTGCTTTTGAGGATACTATTTACTCGTCATAAATCACTTGGTCATAGCCAAAATTCCCACCCTCTGATATTTACTTTTAAATGATTTATTACTGAGTTGTTACCTTTTTAACATTGAAGAAATACTCCCTCCCGCAATCTCAAGCAAACTTGAGATATTTACTTTTAAATGATTTATTACTGAGTTGTTACCTTTTTAACATTGAAGAAATACTCAAGTGTTTTGGGGTCATTGTTGTATTCATTATATCGTGATGTATAATCACTAAAAAGTACTTTAGTGCAGATCCTGATAAGATGTTTTGGCGAGCTCTCTGAGAGCTAAGCATTGTGAGGAAGGCAGCTGTTTTATCTTCTCTAGGCAGCATTGTAAAATGTGCTCTATCCTAAGTACAACTGAGTCATTTTATATATTATTATTTGAGCATGTCTCTACATAAGGTCAGAGACAAACTGAGGGGAGTTCAGAATTACAATAAAACTAACAAAAGAACTGAAAGGAGAATTTTGAAAAAAAAATTCAGTCATATTAATTAAGAAAAGAGTGGAAGTACTCATGATTTTTAATAAGAAAAGTAGAGATTTTAGAAATGAGAATGCCTATTTCTCTGTGCTATCATGTCAAAAAATGCAATTTGACAGGCCAAGAGCATATTGTTGGTGTATCTGGCATCAATCCACTGTTGAAATCCTAAAACCTATATATTTTTTACCTGCAAATAAAGGTAAAGAGCATCAAGATAAGGTGCTTTAAATAGAATAAAACTTCACTACTGTTAGAAAGTTTGCTTGAGATTGCGGGAGGATTTTGGATCCAGATTTCTTAGAATAATAATAAAGGACTGCCCCAGGTAAATGTTGCATAAGATCATAGTAGGACCTGAAGATTTGTTTCAGGAAAAGATCTTTCTAAATCAAAGCTATAGAGCATCCTCTATATGAAATGTACTGGATATTTTCCTGACACTGTTAATCATGGTGTTACTATACCTTGATCTTCTGTTTTCCAGATTCTTATAAATTGTAATGATTTATAGAGATGATGGTGTTAACTCTTCTCACTACTGTACTCGAAACCAGATGAGAGATCAGTGACTCTATTTTCACTATAGAAACAATAGTAGATTCAGGCTGAGGCTTGGAACTGAGCCTGAATGTTTCTTTTTCTTCCTTTCTCTCTGAATTCAATTAATGGAGCCATCCTGTAGTGAAAGGAACAGAAGGAAAGACACAGACTCCACTTACCCCCAAATATAAAATAATTCTAGCCCTACTGTGTTTAGTTAAGAGGGAGGGTCATCGGGGGGAGATATATATGATAATAGCAGGTAGCATGAGAAAGAGAGAGACAGAGAGAAAGAGAGAAAGTGTGTGCATGAAAGAGAGAGAGATAAGAAAAGAAGAGGATAAAAGCGCTACACAGGGACTATGACTGTAAATACATTTTACTACTAAAAATGTAGTAATAGTAGGCATAATAGGAATCAATTATTAAATACATTTTCCAATATATCATTTCTCTCTTTCTTTTCTTTCTTTCTTTCTTTCTTTCTTTCTTTCTTTCTTTCTTTCTTTCTTTCTTCCTTCCTTCCTTCCTTCCTTCCTTCCTTCCTTCCTTCCTTCCTTCCTTCCTTCCTTCCTTCCTTCCTTCCTTCCTTCCTTCCTTCTTTCTTTCTTTCTTTCTTTCTTTCTTCTTTCTAGGAGAGGAGTCAGTGAGAGAAGTGGCATGAGAAAACCAATGTATTCTTTCCAATACTATTCTTTCTTGAGGATGGGGATATAGAACAAATTATATCATGGAAATACAAGAATAAAGAAACAAGATATCCTCCTGTCAAAGAAAAATTATTCTGACACTTGTTAAAAATAGTAAGGTAGACTTTCTTAAAGATGATTTCAATAGAGGAGAGAGATTAAGATCAACTCTGAATACAAGGACAAGTGGGGATTTACAGCTAGGGAGTAGAGTGAGGGGATTAGTGAACAGAAAATTACTAAGAGGAGACATTAAAGGTAAGGGGATTCTTGCTAACCTGTCCTGACAAGAACCTTGCTGAATGCAGGCCAAAGACTTAGACATCAATGGGCAAAAGAGCTGAGCAAACATTTTTCAAAAGAAGATGTAAATTGCCAACAGGAACATGAAAACATCATTAATCATCCAGGAAATGCAAATCAAAATCACACTGAGATATCATCTCACCCCAGTTAGCCTGGCCATTATTAAAAGGAGGAAGAATAACAAATGCTGGCAAGGATGAGGGGAAAAGAGAATTCTTCTATACTGTTTGTGGGACGAAAAATTAGTGCAGTCATTAAGGAAAATAGTATGGATGTTCCTCAAACAATTACAGATAGATCTACCACATGATCCAGCAATCCCACATCTGGATATGTACCTAAAGGAATGGAAATCATCATATCATAGAGATACATGCAACCTTGCTGGGTTACAATTCATTATCTCACAACAGAGACTTTATAGCCTAGGGAAAATTTCCTGTTCTTTGCAAGGTCAATATTTGAAACTGTAAGGCTTTGGAAAACCAGGCCTTGTGAAGTACATTTGCTTTATGAATACTCCACAATAAATGATTCAGGAAAATTTATTATGAAAACATAGAGTGTTTGTTTTGTTTTGTTTTGTTTTGTTCTGTTTTGTTGTACATATAGTGGCTCCCAATTAAGAATTTCAAGACTCAAATAGTCAAATCGATCAAATAAAATATCTGATTTTACTTCCTTAAAGATTTGGCTAGTTATTTGACAAAACTGATCTTCGTCAGATCAAAATACACTAAATCATTACTTCTGAGAGTTTCTTCTTTTCTACTGAAGTTATGTTTATTTTGTAGTTATGAAAATGGTACTCAGAAGCAAATAAAAATAAAAGTTAAATTTATACTTTCTTTTCAAATTGTGCCCCAAATATTAAATATTGGCTTTTGAAAGGTAAGCGTTTTGTTATATATAGTCAGCTCTGTGAAATAGCAGTGTTCAGGTTTAAAAAATATTTGATTAATTCAGAAAACAATCAATGGTAAATATGTTAAATATATGTTGAACTTTCAAAAGCTTTCTGGTATCTCTCTTTTGAAAAAAAAATATTTTATTGTGGTAAGAACACTTAACATGAGATCTACCCTCTTAAGAAATTTTTAAGTGTGCAATATAGTATTGTTGACTGCAGGTACAATATTTCACAGCAGATCTCTAGATCTTATTCATATTGCTTAATGGAAACTTTATGCCCATAATTAATTAGAAACCCTCTATTTCTTCCTTCCCGAGCTGCTGGCAACCATCATTCCACTCTTTGGTTCTGTGAATTTGACTGTTTTAGATACTTCATATAAGAGGAATCATGTAGGATTTGTTTTTCTGTGACTGGCCTATTTCACTTAGCATAATGTCCTCAAGATTCATCCACATTGTTGCATATAGCAGAATTTCCTTCTTTTTTAAGGCTGAATAGTATTCACTTGTAGGTATACTACTTTTTCTCAATCCATTGATCTGTTGGTGGACATTCAAATTTTTTCCATATCTTAGTTATTGTGACTAGTGCTTCAGTACACATTAGAGTGCTAAAGCTCTTCAAGATCTTGATTTCAAAACCTCTGAATACATACCCAGAAGTGGGATTGCTAGATAATGTGCAAGTTCTATTTTTAAGACACCTCCATGCTGTTTTTCACAGCAGCTTCATCATTTTGCATTCCTTTTAACCATGTGCAAGAGTTTCTTAACAACATCTTTTTTTTTCTTTAATAATAGCCATTCTAAGATGTATGAGATGTTATCTCATTCTGGAGACATCATGCTTTCTGATTTTTAAAATATATTACAAATCTACAGGAAACAAAACATACTGGTACTGGCATAAAGTCATGGATCTCTTTAGTTTTGATGTTTCTAAAATTAGAAATTTCAGAAAACTGTTTTATCAATGTTAATCTTTTTAAAATTTTCTCAAAACCATGCATTGGAAGATCTTGACATAGTTTATTTTCTTCTTTAAAATTTTAAATTTAAAAATTAAAAATCAAGTAAGCCACTGTTGCTGTGTGGATTCAGCAGAGTACTGTTTAAAATTTAAAATGTATTTTTTCAGTGCAATAGAAAGTACAAATGCTAAAGAATTCACTATACGTTTCTTTTTAATCTAGTAACTTTTTTCTTTACTATTTATGATTACTGTTTTTGATGTTTAACTTTCATTCTGTGAGACTTTGATACTTATATACGAACTTGCATTTTCAAATGAGTTAAGTTCAAATTATATAAAAAGTATAACACTAAATTTAGTTTAATTAGCAAAAAGTTAAGCAAGCTTAGGTGACATTTATCATACCAAGTCTTACATATAATAAATGCTCTAATTAGTTGAATTGATTATTTTATTTATTCAGAAAGGAATACTCTCAGAGAATTAATTATAGGATAAAACTGGATCTTTTCAGATTTATGCTTTGTCAGAAAAGGTGAACCTATCTTAATTCAAATACCATCCACTTACCACGTGCATATATTGACTCTTGCATAGAAGCTTCTATGCATATATGAGCTTTAAATATTTTGTCTCAGGAAAGAGGCAATTTATAGCTGATACCTAAATTCATGATTAAAATTATTTATGAAAGATTTGACTTTATCATCAGCTATAGGAAAAGGGTATAAATGAACTAACCCAATTTAAATTAACTCTTCTCTCTCCTGATGATTTCTTTCTTATAGCTTTATTGGGACCTCATCAGTTACTGCTTATATTTATTAGGTGTTTTCTTGTCTCCTCATTCTCTATTTTACTAAATTTAAACCTATGTGAATTCAGGAAAGTGTCTTTATGCTTCAATATGCCATCAGACATACTTTACTTACATTAATAATATCCAACTTAGCAATGCAGCAATTTTGGAGGTAAGATTTTGCCTAATGAAACATTCATCAACTTATTACCTTCTTTCTCACTCATTTCTGCTCTGCCATGTGTTTATTTATTTATTTATCTTGTTTTACATATTTTGTTATGTGATTATCTTTATCCAAAACTGAGATAAAATTGTAATTTAGTAGGAAATTTTCTGGGACAAAAAACATCAAAGATGACTAAAAATATGTAGCATGGGAAAGATTTAAATAGCTGTTTTAGATCTTAGAAGATACATTTTTCTCTTTTATTTTTAGATTTTTTTTAATGTTCTGTAAAGCTTAGTTTTTGTTTTTCCTCTGACTGAACACAAGCTCAAAGGAAATACTGAAATAATTATTTTAAAAATATTTTTTTCAAGAGGTATATATAAAATAATCCAGCATAAGGCAGTAAATCAAAGTATAGACACTTAGAAATTAAATGTTGAAATCCTAATCATGATACTTTGTACTGCAAATATGCTAGTTTTTGTGAAGCTAATTAGTCTTCTATAATGGAAAGAGTTTAATTGAGTCTTTATGGTTATGAGATGAATTTGAAAACAATTGCATATTTCCTGAAATTTATATTCATAAATTATCAAACATAATTGTTTTTAGTTTTGCAGGTAATTGACTTTTACAATTTTTATAGTTATTGAAATATATTCCTGCTTCGAATTTTTTTATAATCCTTATTCTAACAATTTCTTTATTTCAAAGACGTCACAATGTGTTACAGTTTAAACTCATTAGCTACAAGGAAATATATATATATATATATATATATATATATATATATTTTTTTTTTTTTTTACTAAAAGTAGTCACATTATGTATAAACTAATAAAATATTTCATCACACTTTTTTATAGATGGCAACTTTTTTTTTATTATGAAGTCAACATAAACATTATAGAAGCATTTGAATCATGAAAATCTTGAGCCCTTTCAACCTGAAATGATAGCACTGTGGCATTGTTCTATTATTGAAACTCTTGCATGAATTTTTGTGTAACTGTGTGTGCAATTTTGTTTTATGAAATGAAATATGAAAATGTCAGGAAACTGAGAGACCAGAGAGAAGATCATTTATTCAAAGACAATCAAAAAGAGAGAGTAAAATATTACTTGCATGTTATGTATTCACACAGGATTAAATTTAGTAATTTATGTGTGAAGGAAAATAGGGCATAATTTGAAACATGGAGAATTGTTTGGTCAAATTGGTGAGTGAGATATCATTAAGGGCTGTATTGTTCAACTAATGGGTGAATACAACCTGTGAAGTATTAGTTAAGGTTACAAAAAGAAAAAACTCCAAATCACAGAGCAATACTTGAGCAAATGTTTATTTTGCATTTCCCTTCCCTGCAGTACATGTCTTGGGTGGCACTGCTCTACACAGTCACAGAGACCCAGGCTGGTGGAGGTTATGCTGTCTTATATTTTTGATCTGGAATATGAGGCCACCTTGTTTATTATAACAGATGATGAGAAGAGCGAATCCCATAATTAAAGCTTTATTCCAGAAGTAAGGCACACCACTTCTCACAGCCCATTAGATAGAATTAATGATCTATCTCAGGCTTACCATCAGGATGCTGAAAAATATATTCTCTCTAGATCCAGAAGGAGTGGAAACTCGGATATTAGTGAATACCACTATTGTCCATTGCATAAAAATAGAGATTTTTCTGTTGTATTTTATCTGATTAATTAGCATTCTCTGTCTTAAGAATATTTAACCAGGTTTGGGAACTCAAATTTTAAATTAAAATTACTTCATTTAATGACACATCAATTTTTTCAGCATTCTGTGTAATATTTCTTCTTTTATATAAAACAAACTGATAAATGGTATTATTGGCATGTATTTTTATTTCAATCTGCTATATCAAATATAGGTTGTTCATCTAAAATTTTTGCTCTTAATTTTGTAATTATAGGGAAGGGTAAATTCTTATTCTAAGGCTAAATAAGTAAAATAAATGGCTTAGGAACCCAACTTCAAATTTTTGCTCTATGTCAATAGACAAAGAATTTTCCTCTCAGAACTTCATGTTTAAAATGAAAATAATCTGTATTTCTTAGGCTGGTGAATTGTATTAAGCAAAAATAGTTTAAATTATCTCTCTTTCTTTGCGGGCTCATACTTAAAATTCTAACGGAATCGACAAATCATATAGTTTGCTAATTGCCATATAAATTAGTATTATATTTTAGAAAAAGAAGATTTCTTAATATTTATCCTTTCTGGTTTTTTTTTTTTTTTTTTTGGCAGCTGGCCAGTG
>NW_007727441.1:173815-177008 GCF_000696425.1 Galeopterus variegatus
GGTTTTTTTTTTTTTTTTTTTTTTTTTGGCAGCTGGCCAGTGTGGGGACCTGAACCCTTGACTTTGGTGTTATGAGGTTGCACTCTAACCAACTGAGCTAACTGGCCAGCCCTCAGTTTTCTTAGTATTTGTCAAAAGCCGTTTATCATCTGAATATACTATCATTAAAAAATAATTTAACAGAAAAAGTTTGAGCATAAATATCTCCATTAACATATTATTAAAAACAATGAAAAAATAGAAGAAAAATAATGAGTTAAGTAAATTATGACTCTATTAGAAAAATTCTATTGAGCTATTAAAATTATAATCATAAACTGTAATAGAAATACAGAAGTTGTTAGAGTGAATGGTAGATTTGGAATGCAACAAAATATGTAATTGCATGAATATGAAAAAGATTTTTTAAAGTATCTGGAAAAAAATGTAGGTATTTCATGAGTTAGAGTGGTAAAATTGTAAGTAAATTTTAGTTTTTATATAATTTTTTTTCTGTATGCTTGAAAAATAAGATTATATAAAATATTTAATAATGTTTTGATGGTTCTGGGTTATTTGTTTGTTAGGCAGTTTTGAAAGTTTTATCACCTCTGCCAGGACTTACTACAAAGTACAGTGATGAAGCCAATTAATTGATAACATTTATTGAGAAATTACTAGGTTCTTTTTCTTCTTTTTTTAAAAAATTATTTTTATTTATATGTATTTATGGGGTGCAGAGTTGACTATTAGTATATGTGTACAGTATGTGATGATCAAATCAATATTACTAGCATGCTCATCATTACAAATTGTAATTATTTTTTGTGTCCCTTACCCAATTTCTCTCTATCCCCCTCCCCCTCCCCCTTTCCCACCTCTAGTAACTATAGGTCTGCTCTCTCCTGAAAATTCAACGTTTTGTTATGGTCTTTCTTTCTTTCCTTGTTTCTTAGCCCCCACCTATGAGTGAGGACATGTGGTCTTTCTCTTTCTGTGCCTGGCTTACTTCACTTAATACAATTCTCTCCAAGTTCATCCATTTGCTGTGAATGGCAGAATTTCATTCTTTTTTATGGTAGAGTAGTATTCTATTGTGTATATATACCAGATTTTCTTTAGTTGTCCGTTGTTCTAAGCACATTAAATGGCACCGTAATGTATTCACTTAATAGTTAATATAACATAGTAATATTAGTTGTGTTGCTACTTTCCTTGAATGGATGAGAAAACTGAGGAACAGAGCATTTCAGTTAGCAGGTGCTAGATCTGGGGCATAAACACTGAGTCCACTCTCTTCACCAGTATAGCTTACTGAAAACAGGCTGGTGGAAGTCAATATCAATGCCAAAAAGTATCCAGAAAGAAGGAGGAGGAGGAAGAGGAGGAAGAGGAAAAGGCAGAGGCAGATGGAAAGGAGAAGGAAGAAAAACACAGGATTCAAGAAATAAAGAAAAAAGGAAAAGCAATGCTAAAAGTATGATATGGTATGATTTTAATGAAGTTTTAATACCAATATAAAATGAAAATCTATATTATTTAATGTGTACAAAATTTTTTCTGAAAGATTTCATTTATTTAAGCTTTAATATTATTTCTTTCAGGAAAAAAAAAAGTCACGTCATTTAGCTCAGCCCAGATTTTGTGTTACAGCAATATTTTGATAATCTAATGGCTCATGCACAATCTTTTTGAACGAGTCTTGAACTTCTAATTCTCACTGCCACACCATAGTTCAGGCTCTTTTATGTCTTGCTTACATTACTGCAAAGATCTTCAAATTGGGATGCAGTCCCCAGATTCTTTACCTGGTGATGTAAAGTTTCCACATTCAAAGCAACATGAAAACAGCCTCCATGCGCCCAACATTTTTAAGCATCTGCCTTTGTCACTTTTACTAAGGTCCCATTGGCCTAGTAAATCATGTGAACAACCTCGATCCAAGGGCTGGATAAGTAGGATCTATCTCCTGATGAAAGGTTGAAGCAGTCTAGAAATATGTCCATTTCATCTAAGTTGTCAATTTTTTTACATAAAGATGTTGATAATATTTCTTTATAATACTGTTGATATTATTATGTGATTAATTCTGTCTCTCTGAGTTCAAAGATTGGTATTATTTTAACTGTATGGAAACAAAAAAATATAATTAATGCCATTTAATATTTTAACTGAAATAGCATTTGGAGGCATATAACAAAAAAATACTGGAGCAGTTTTAAAGTACTTTGGTAATAGAAAGTGATGCACATTTAACAAACACAAATATGTTTAGGCACCAAGATACACCTTATTCACAGATATAGCCATAAATTACTTTTCTAGGGATATTATGGAGTTAATAATACCCATACACATTCCTTAAGAGGAACCAGGAATTAAAAATTGAAATTTGATGAATGTGATTCTGCTCATTGTACAAAGATCGCGTGCTGAGTGCAGAGGTCATGCATAGACAGACATGACTGCTTCAGTGGAGCTCTCTACTTGTAGTCACATTCAAGAAGTATTTTATTAATGAATCCCCCACTTGTTATGAATCATTATTCATGTCTCTGCACTGTTAAGAAGGAAGAATTCCAGTCTTTACAGATTGATATTAAGCTTAATGATTTTTTAACCAGGATGAGAAAACACAGGATTCTGACAGTTAAGACTAGACAATTTTCTCACATTCATCTCTCTTTTATAACAAGATGGGCCACTCACTGAACAGCTACAAAAACATTTTTAAGCTGGAATAAAACTGTGTAACTTAAAGTATCATATCTTTTTCAAATTCTTATGAAGTGCTTCACTTAAAGCATCTATAAATGCAAATTCTACCATCCCAATATTTTTTAAATTTTTAAATTTTCATGATGATCAAAAGATGATATTCATTTTATATGTATTTGTTTATGAACATTTAATATGTCCTTTTTGTACATTTATTATCTATCATACCTTTTACAGTAATAATTTACATGGTCATTTGCTTACTAAATTTATAGAAATAGACATGACATACCAGATAATTGAGACCATGCTATGCAAATTCGGGCTATGATTTCTCTTATGGAATAATTTATGATTCTGTGGTTCTATAAAACACTAAGATACTATGATAACAAAGTGTATTTTATTAAAGACCTGAGCCTTTGATTTATTAAACACTTATGAATATAAAAAATACATATTTGGGGGCCGGCCCGGTGGCGCACTGCTACAGTGC
>NW_007727441.1:177319-195024 GCF_000696425.1 Galeopterus variegatus
AAAAAAAAAAAAAAAAAAAAAAAAAAAAAAAAAAAAAAAAACTAAAAAATACATATTTTTATTTGTGTGTGTGTATATATTTGTACATCTATTTGTGCATCCACTAAATACAATAAAATAATTTTACTTAATGAACTCAGACCAGCTGAAAACAAAGAATGTTATTTTTACATCCATATTTATTTTGATAAATAAATTAAATATATTAAAATAGTATAAAATAAACAAATTAAATAAATAAATTAGTTTTGAATACTTTTATAAACATTTGTTATATTTGCCCTAAAAATCCTGGACTATTTTATGACTTCTACTCAAAAAAATATGTTTTGGTGAGACACATCAGTAAAATAACATAAAGATGATCCTTACTGGAAGAAATCAGTATTCAAAACTATTTATGAAATAAAAGTCTAGAGAATATAATCTTCCTTCCTCACATTTATCTATAGCTGATACTCCCCCTGTAGCTCTGAGCTTAATGTTCGTTTTATTATTTAAATTTTTCTCACCTCATAGGAATGTCAAATTGAATCTATGTGAAGTAAATTCTTGCAATCTGGAAAGACTTCCTCATCTATTCTGTTCCCACTCTATGCTGATGACTTCACCATCTACCTGCTCACTGAAGGTAGAAACCTTGAGTGCTTAAAATCATCTGGGATTCTTCCCTATCTGAAAAATAAAGTAAATTGTTTCTTAAAATAAGCTCCAGCCAATATTCTCATCTTTACACATACACACATAGACTCTATTTCTACCACATAATAGTACTCAAAATGATTTCAGTAAGCCATTTTCTACCTTATTTCTCTTCCTTGGTGGGGAAAGAATAAATTCACTCATTTATTGAAGGTCTATCATGTTCCAGAGACTGTTCAAACAATTGAGACACAAAAATGAACAAAAAGAAAGCAAAAATAATTGCCTGTGTGGATTGTATTAGATTTTAGTCTGGAGTTCAAAGAGAAGTGCAGGCTGAAAATATGAATTTGGGTATCATTAGCATATACATGATATGTTAATGTATGAGATGGCAAGGAAGTGTAGATAAAGTAAAGAAAATGTGCAAAGGGTAAGGAAGAGAAGACCAGCAAAGAGACTGTCAGGCTCAATAGATGGGAGGTCACAGTAAGGTCAACAGATTGTTGGATTTGGAAGTCTAGAGGAAGTGAGCTAGAAAGAAGGGAGACTGAGGTGTATGAAACTGAGATTACAAAAAGGTTTTAGGTACTGGGATTGACATGGTCTACACTGTGACCATGGGAGTGAGTGGCTGAGGTAAGTGGTGGTCAAGCTCCTTGCAGGGGAGTATTTAAAGAAACCAAGAGTCCAAAGGGTTGGAAAGATAATTTTGTATTTATTCAAATAGCAAGAAATAAGACATAACTAGATTTGGTGAGAATGACAATAAGATGGCAGCTAAAAATTATTGAGAGATGAGAAGAATGCCCAGATGTTTGTGAATAACAGCAAAATAAGGAACAGTAGTCATATACTATAGGACAAGAGATTCAAAATTCTTGGTTTTAGGGAATATAGAGGGAGAAAGGTCTGGGATTCTCAACAAAGAACTGAAGAACAAATACTTCAATTTGCTCTAGGCAAATTTTTTAATCCCAGTGGCTCTAGGGATGTGACTGAAAAACAAGTACCACTTGAGAAGGTTTCAAGAAGAAAGGTATCAACAGGAGAGATCCAGCTTTCTGTTCGAGTAAAGTGTTGAAGACAAAGCTCAAAAAAAAGGTTACAATACAGAAGATTTTGCTATAGATGGGCCACAAATTGTAGAGGGGTTAGGAGGGGTAAGAGAAGGGGTCTGAAAAGGGCATGCGTGGGGTTGGACACCATTCAAGAGATGACCCAGGAGGTTTAAGGAAGTTTAGGAAATCTGTGCTAACTGCAGCAACATCATGGGTTTAATTCTAGCAGAATCAAGTTATAAAGTTTTAGCAAAAATATGATTGTTGTGGGGCATGGAGTATTCCAGTGTGTAGGATAAAGATCCTGATCAGGGTTTGTGTAGACTCACTGAGAGTACGTAGGTGAAATTAACGACTTCATGGGAAGTTTGTCTTACTACAAGCAGAGTTCTTCAGACCCCTGTTGGTGAAGGATAGAAAGTCTGGTGAATACTCCCCAACTTTTAAGGCCCAATTGAAATGTCAATCTCTCTATTCTCTGACCATCACAAGGGAGCAGACTTCTTTTCTTTTCTTGTTTCCTTAGCATTCCCTTCACCCAACTATAACCATATGTGCCCGCCCATCTTTCCTACTACCCTGTGAGACTGCAGTGCAGGAATAATTTATCTTAATACCACAGTGTCTTGCATAGAGTCTAGCATGTATATGGTATTCAGGAAGATCTTGTGGTTTGTGGGTGAAAGCATAGTATTCTAAGTCAGGGATTCTCAATTTTTTTTTTTTTTGCTGGCCATTGCAGGGGTTGATGGCTGGATCTTGGTGTTATCAGCACCAATACCTAACCAGCCAGCTAGGGTTTCTCAAACTTTACTGTGCACATAGATCACATAGAAAGGAATCTTTTTAAAATGTGGATTCCAATTTCTGGGTTGGAGAATGAGATTCTGCATTTTTAACAAGACGTCAGGTAGTGCTGGTTGGTGCTGCTGGTCCTCAGCCACGCTCTGAGTTGGTAGGTTCCAGAATATATGAAATAGTAAGCAATGATACATTAAAATTTTGATTATAGCACATTGTTCATTGGGTCATTAGAAAAAGGATTCATGCTTCTTCTGATTTGTTATCAATAGACTTTTTCTAACCTTTTAAATTTTATTTTTCTTGAATCTTTAATAAAGCTTCATATTCAATGTTGAACTCCACGTAATATTACTTTGATAGTTCTTAGGAAACTGAATCAGGGAAATTAACCACAAAGTTTTATGAAAAAGAGCAGAATAGTGGCCGAAATCGATTAGAACAATGTCCTCTGATGCACTAGTCTTTTGTCTTAGTGGTCAAAGGCATGCAGTGTTAGAAGAACTGCTCCAATGTGAAAAACATTTATACTTTGATCTCAGGACCCAAGACATCATTTAGACATGGAGCTTTCAGTGGGCTGACTTTGATCAGTAAGCTGGTCATTTTGCTAAATAATTTAATTTCTTAGTAATGAGATCTTATTAAATTTACAATAAAGATTTGTATTTAGAAGACATTCAGTGTTAATACCATCTGAGCAATATTTTAAGAACTTTCTGAGAAAAGTGACATGCTAAGATCTTATGTAGCTGAACCACTGAGGGACAAAGTGTAGGAATTTTGAATTCCCAAATAGAAAAAAAAAATCCTACATTGAGTATAGTCTGTTTCTAGACTGATTGTAAAACAGATACTTTTCTTTTGGAATTAACTTTGTGAATTTAGGATTTCTTACATTTAAATTAAGGGAAAAAATAGATATTTTTCTAGTAGTAATAGACATCTTTTCTATATATATATACATGTATATATATATACGTATGTATACAAATATAATATCTGGATTAGGGCTAATTTTAATTCAATAGGAATAATAGGAGTATTATAAGATGAGAGAAAGGGTATTATATCAAGCCTTTTATGATAAAACTAAAATATAAAAACATACATTTGTTTACAAATTTGAAGGTGCATATACTGATGAAAATTTTACACGAGTAAAACCACTTTATTAACATTTTGTCTTTAATACTGCTTTAACTTATTAATCATTCCATTTCTAGCTATGACACAGGGTTTTACATCTTTCCTAATTTAATTGGTAAGCTCTGCAGAGCTTTTAGAGCCTGTTTAATGTTTCCATGGAGTAAAACCACTTTATTAACATTTTGTCTTTAATACTGCTTTAACTTATTAATCATTCCATTTCTAGCTATGACACAGGGTTTTAGATCTTTCCTAATTTAATTGGTAAGCTCTGCAGAGCTTTTAGAGCCTGTTTAATGTTTCCATGCTTCCTACTTGCAGAATATTATATAAACCTTGTTAAAGCTTTATCCATACTTACAAATCTTAAAGCATTAGATAATAAGAAATATGCACTGGTAATGAAAACCAGACTGCTTCACTCATTTCACTCAATTAGATTTGATAGATGGATTGTATAATATAACTAGGCTTTAAGATTTTCATGTAACTTTCAAAGTAGAAACATTTAAAATTCCTATTAGGAAAACTAGCAATTTTAGGATAATTATCCATTAGTTGAAAATTTGAATCTAGGTAATCTTTATGACTATTTACAAATTACCAAGTAAAAACTTTAAAAAATAGACCAAATTTATATGTCAAAGCTTTCCTACAATGATATGTTTTAATAATACACTGATATTTGAAATGAGAAGCAGATTATATAAAGATAAAACATAGTTTTTAAAATGTCTTTGGCTATACAGAAATATTGATGTATAATAAAGTTATCTACATACTATAGTTTAAACAAATCATTCTTTTTTTGAATGGAAAGCAAAAACAAATCTGTGTAATTTTCCTCATAATTGTCCAAGATCATTTAAGCATTTATTTATCTAGTAATCACAAAGATAATACAAAAAGATCAAAGAGTGCTCAGACCTTAAATTTTCGTTCTTTTTTTTTTTTCATTTTAGATATATTTTAAAAGATTATATTCTGGGAAGTTCTTCCAGATTTATTTATTTATTTTCCTTTTTGTCTTTTTTTTTTTTTGTGACTGGCAACGGATCGCAACCCTCAGTGTCGCACCCGTACCGGACCGGGACCGGCAACGGGATCGCAACCCTCAGCGTTGCGCCCGCACTTCGCTCAGCCAGTGAGCGGCTGGTCTGTATGTGGGATCCGAACCCTCGGCGGGAGCGCCGCCGTGCTCCCAAGCGGCGCACTGTAGCAGTGCGCCACTGGGCCGACCCCAGATTTATTTTTAAAACAGTTCATGTTAGGATTAGTTAGAGTTGGTAGGGAGAGGTAGGCAGGCAGCCTTTGTCTAGAGTGAAAATATCATTAATTATTTTGGTAAAGTCAGCTTTTAGCTCAGCTGAGGATTCCCTTATAAATCAAGAAAAAAATGATACCTTTCTTCTACAAGGAGACTCTGTTTTCTAATTTTCTTTCAATTTATTACATTTAATTTCTAACTACTGCCTACACTATTTCTACACAATCTGGTATTTCTACCCTATCTGGACAGCAGAGTCAAATAGTCTTTAACTGTCCTCAGTCAAAATCCATCTTTCATTTTACTTTGATCTAATTACTTATAACTTTATATAATTCTCAGTCCTCAAACTTTCCACTTCTGATCTGAAACTAAAAATACTGCTATTAGACAAAGACTTTGAGAGCTCAATCGCTTGGGACTCTCCACTCTCAAGACATGCCCTTTTCTTCTACTTAATGAAGATGGAAACTTCTGTCTCCACACTTACCTTTCTCTCATTCAGTAGGAGAAAGTGTCTTTCCATTTTTTCAGGTAGATTTTAGCAATTTGTTTTCAACTCCCACCAATTTCTTAATCCTAAAAGATGACACAACTGCATTCATTTTCTCTTTTAAAATATTTCATCTCTTTGTCTAGTAGCTTCTGATTCAATGACACAAAAAATAATTCTCTAATAATTAAAAACAAAATAAAATTACACAACTTTATCTTGACTTTGACGCCCTCTCTAGTAATAATTTTATCTGATTAAAAAAGTATATTTCATTTCTTTTATATATTATTTCTTCTTATATTATTATAATATAAGATTATTGTATTTGTATATATTATTTCTTTTTTATTCGAGCACTTAATTACTTTAATCCTTATGGAATTCTGAAGCATAAAATTTCAGAGATCATAACACTTTTGTTTTCCATCGTGCCAAATTCAGGGTCTTTTCCTATTTCTCTCTCATCATTGAATTTATCACCTTTGAGATTAAATTTTGTTCTGAAGCCCAGTCTTCTTAATAGTTTCTCTGGCCTAACAGTCTCTCTAACACTCCAATGTCCTTGGCTTCCTACCTGTTCCATTAATCCTTCTCTCTCTGTCGTATAATAGTTTCCTTTGGATTTAAATTCAATGTAACTTAAACTAAACTCTTTTACTTTCAACACCAAATTAGTTGTCCATTTTCGTATCAATTTTTCTATGTGCAAATATAAAAACCACGATGCCAAAAATTTGAAAATTTATGTGTAGTAGAACAATTAATGCATATAAATAAGATAAATGAATGTCTTCTGACTGCATTAAAAACAGTTGGATTCCCAAAAGAAACAATGAAGGAAAGAAGGCATGGGAATGCTTTTTCATTAAAATCTGAACTAAGGCAATGATAACCATATTGGTAACTTCTATTTGACACGATGCTGAATAATTACAGGCATCCAGATCAGAAAGATAAAAGTAAAAATGTCTTTATTTGCTTTTGACATGATTCTGGAAGAAAATTCTAAGGGAAAAAAATGATTAAAACTAATAAATAAGTTTAACAAACTCACAAGATACAAGATCAATATTCAAAATTTATTTATCCTTTTATACTAGCAGCGAATAATCTGAAATAAAATTTAAAAAGCCATTTTATTCAATAGCATCAGAAAGAACAAACTTCTTTGGAATTAACTAAATAAGCATAAGACTTGTACACTAAACATTACAAAATGTTATGAAGAAATAAAAAATCTAAATAAATGGAGAAATATTTCATGTTCACTAATTGGAAGACTCAAAATTGTCACAATGGCCATTACCACCAATATAATCTACACATTTAATACAATATTTATCAAAATTTCAGCAAGTTTATTTTTTTCTGCTTTTTAAAAAAAAAATTATACTTGAAGCATAATTGATTATACATATTTATGGGGTACAGAGTTGACTACCGATCAGTATTTGTGTACAGTATGTGATGATCATATCACTATTATTAGCATGTTTGTCATTACCAATCATAATTATTCTTTGTGTCCATTATCCAACTTTTCTTTAAGCCCCCACCCCCTCTCTCTTTCCCACTTCTATCAACCATAGATCTGTTTTCTCCTTCTGAAAGTTCAATAATACTTCTGAAAGTATTATTGTGGTTCTTTCTTTCTTTCCTTTTTTCCTTCCTTCCATCCTTCTTTCTCTCTTTCATTCACTCTTTCATTCTTAGCTCCCACTTATGAGTGAGGACATTTCTCTTCCTGTGCCTGAATTATTTCACTTACCATAATTTTCTCCAAACTCATGCATGTTTCCATCAACAGCAGAATTTCATCCTTTTTAATGGCTGAGTAGTATTCCATTGTGTATATATACCATGTATTTCTTATCTAGTCATCTGGTGATGTACATTTAGGTTGGTTCCATATCTTGGCTATTGTAAACAAAGCAGCAGTAAATATAGGAGTGCAGGTATCCCTTTGACATGATGATTTCCATTGCTTTAGGTATACATCCAGTAGTGGGATTACTGGATTATATGCTAGTTTATCTGTAGTTGTTTGAGAAAACTCCATGCTGTTTTCCATAAAGGCTGTACTGATTTACAGTCCCACCACCAGTGTAGAAGAGTTCCCCTTCCTCTTCACCCTTGCCAGCATTTGTTATTCTTTTTGTAATAATAGCCAGTCTAACTGGGGTGAGATGTTATCTCAAAGTAGTGATTTGCACTTCTCTGATGATTAGTGATATTGAGCATTTTTTCATTTACCTGTTGGTTGTTTGCCTGTCTTTCTTTGAAAAAAGTCTATTCCTCTCCTTTTCCCTTTTTTAAATGGATTATTTGTTTTCTTACTGTTGTTTGAATTCCTTGTATATTCTGGATATTAATCCCTTGTCAGATGTATAGATTGCAAATATTTTCTCCCATTCTGTAGGTTGTCTTTTACTCTGTTGATTGTTTACTTTTCTGTACAGAAGCTTTTTAATTTGATATAATTTCATTTGTTTATTTTTTCCTTTGTTGCCTAGGCTTTCAGGGTCTTATTCATAAAGTCTTTGCCCGGTCCTACATACTGAAGTGTTACCCCTATGCTTTGTTCTAGGAGTTTTATAGTTTCAGGTATTATACTTAAGTCTGAACAGACAAGTAATGAGCAATGAGACTGAAGCAATAATCAGTAGTCTCCCAGTGAAGAAAAGCCCAGGACCAGATGGCTTCATTGTTGAATTTTATCAAACCTTTAAACAAGAATTAACACCAATTCTTTTCAAACTATTACAAAAAATTGAAATGGAAGCCATTTCCCCATACTCATTCTATGAGGCCAGCTTCACCCTGATACCAAAATCAAAGACACAACAAAAAAGAATGCTACAGGCTGATATCCTTGACGAACATTGATGCAAAAATCCTCAATAAAATATTAGCCAATAGAATACAAAAGCATATCAGAAAGATTATACACAATGTTCAAGTGGGATTCTTCCCAAGGATGCAAGGATGGGTTCAACATACAAATCAATAAATGTATATACCACATCAACAAAATCAAAAACAAAAACCATACAATTATCTTAATACATAAAGAAAAAGCATTTGAAAAAATTCAGCATCCCTTCATGATAAAGACCCTCAACAAATTAGGTATAGAAGGAAAATGTCTCAACACAATAAAAGCTACATATGACAAACCCACCACCAACATCATCCTGAATGGAATGAACAGGAACAAGAAAAGGATGCCCACTCTCTCCACTTCTATTCAACATAGTATTGGAAGTACTAGCCAGAGCAATCACATAAGAGAAAGAAATGAAGGGCATTCAAATTGGAAAAAGACAAAGTCAATTTGTCACTGTTTTCAGGTGACATGATCCTGTATATAGAAAACCCATAATCTCTACCAAAAATCTACTAGAGCTCATCAATGAATTTGGTACAGTAGAATATACAATACAAAATCAATACACAAAAATCAGTAGTGTTCTTATACACCAACACTGAACAAGCAGAAAAAGAAATCAAGAAAGCAAGTCTATTTACAACAGCCACCAAAAAAAAAAAAAAATGAATGAATGAAGTACCTAGGAACTACAAAACACTGCTGAAAGAAATTAAAGAGGACACCAAAAGATGAAAAGATATTCCATGTTCATGGATTGGAAGAATTAATGTTGTGATGATGTCTGTACTACCCAAAGAAATCTACAGATTCAATGCAATCCCCATCAAAATACCCATGACACTCTCCAGAGAAATTGAAAAAAAAAATCCAAAGTTTAATATGGAATAACAAAAGATCCTAAACAGACAAAGCAATCCTGAGCAAAAAAAATAAATAAATAAATAAATAAAACTGGAGGAGTTACACTACCTGACTTCAAACTATAATACAAAGCTATAGTAACCCAAACAACATGGTACTGACATAATAATAGACACATGGATCAATGGAACAGAATAGAGAACCCAGAAATCAACCTATATATTTAGAGCCAACAGATCTTTCACAAAGGTGCCAAGAACATACACTGGGGACAGGACATCCTCTTCAGTAAATGGTACTGGGAAAACTGGATATCCATGTGTAGAAAAATGAAACGAGACTCACACATCATGTCATTTACAAACTCAACTTAAAATGGATTAAAGGCTTAATTATCAGACCACAAAGCTTATTTATGGAAATTAAAAAATTCATCCTAAAATATACATGGAAAAACAAAGGAACTAAAATATCTAAAGCACCTTTGAAAAAGAATACATTTGGAGGATTATACCACTAGATTTCATCTTACTTTAAAGCCACCATAAGGAACACAGTGTAATACTGCAGCACTGATAAGCATATAGTTAATGGACCAGAATTGGTAATCCAAAAATAAATGTTTATTTTCAGTTAATTTTCAACAAAGATGCTAAAACAATTTAACAGGGAAAGAGTATTCTTTTATAAATTGTGCTGGTACAACTGGATATCCACATGCAAAAATGAAGGGGGGTGGGGAGAAGGAAGAAGGAGGAGGAAGAGGAAGAAGAAGAAGAACAAGAAGTTGCTCAGGTGATACACAAAATTTAAATCAAAATGCCTATAAATGGCAGTATTTCATTCGTTTTTATAGCTGAGTAGTATTCCATTGTGTAGATATACCACATTTTCCGTATCCACTCATCAGCAGTGGGATAGCTGGGTCATATGGTAGATCTATCTGCAACTGTTTGAGGAACCTCCATACCATTTTCCACAGAGGCTGTACCATGAGAGAATAATATTAAGTGAAACGAGTCAGGCAGAGAAAAAGAAATACCACATGTTCTCACTTATTGGTGGGAGCTAAAAATACACAAATAAATTCACTCTCACACACACACACACACACAAAAAAAAAAAACTGGGGGGGGAGAAGATATAACAACTACAATTTCTTTGAAGGTGTTACAACAAGCAAATGGAAAGGACATTCTTGGGTGGGAGTGGGGAGAGGGAGGAGGGAGGGAGGTTTTGGTGATGAGTCATTATAATCAACCACATTGTATATTGACAAAATAAAAAATAAATAAATAAATAAATAAATGCCTATAAATAAGCCCAGTAATTCTATATCTAAGAATCTATCCACAAGAAAAATTTTAAATGCTCACACAAAGACATGCAAGCAAATTTCACAGCAGAATTAATTACTCATGAGAACCTAAACTGGAAACAATCTAAATGTCTATAAGAGTGATTGGAGGAAAATAAGTATCTGTTATAAGCAACATTGCACGTCTCTGGTACCAATTTTCTGTATTATTCTGTTTCTGCTGCTTATAACAAAATACTTGAAACTGGGTGATTCAAAAAGAAAACAAAGTTTATTGCTTACAGTTTCTGAGCCTGGGAAGTCCAAAGTCCATTTGGTGGTGATGACAGTGACCCAGGGGCCTCACATTGCAAGATGATGGAAGCAGAAAGAGCAGAGAGAGAGCAAAAGAGAGACAGACTCTCCTCTGTCTTCTTTTAAAGCCCTCATAACCATGCCCCTGACCACCACTTTTAATCTATTCACTATGGCATGGTCCCACAATCCAACCACCTCTTCAAGACTTTACCTTTCAATTACCATAATAGGATTTCTCACCTGCTAAATAGTCACAGTGGGGGCCAAGCTTCCAATTCACAAAAATTGGGGAACAGAATTCAAGCTTAATTGAGTTTTGGGAGGACATAATTCAATCCACTACACTGGCAAAATGCAAAATCCTGTAGAAATGGTAGTGAATAATCAGACAGGAAGTTATTTTATATTTCATGCCTAAACCACAGTTAAATACACTACAAAATTTTTTCCTCTCTATTATCCTATTATCAATTCATAATTATTATGTCTCAGTTCTTTTTGACATTGAATAGACCCTCTTTCTTTAATGTGATAAATATTTCTAAAAGCACACAAAATAACGTTTGCTTTTCTCTAGCTACATATCTCACAAAAGCTGAGGTAAAAACATGTCATGTTTCAAAACTTGTGAAGTAAAATTTAATGTTATGAAGCATACAATAGAACATTCTAATGTATCAAACAATATGTAACATGGTGCAGTCTAGATACTTTAATGGCATTACTTGAGTCTGATGAAAATTTGAAGCATCACATAAATAACTAATGGATGAAATTATGCTGCAAATAACACCTACAAATGTCCACGTGAAGAAAACCTGAAGTGCCGTGTAAATTCAATCATTTTCTCTTCTAAAGAGTAGTTTGTCATCAATGATGTTACAAGGGGGACAGACTCACCTAAAAAATAAGCTGACAGACACAAACATCCATAATGCAAAACGAATTTCTCTAGACAGATGTATGCAGTAGCTAGGATGTCTATTTTGTGCATCTTCAATTGTTATCTTCTGCCAACTATATGCTAGAACACAGATCATGCTTTTATATTTTCAGCTCAACAGACAAGCCACAGATAACCTATGGTACACTATTCCTTTTTTCAAGTATCAATTTAATAGGAAACAAAATGAAGCAAACATTTTGCAGGTAATAACCATAGAGCTGCAAATGTAGCTGGTAAATACAAAGAACATTAAACAAGGACAACTTTTTAAGCAAAAAGGTTTTCTATGCAGCTGCTTCATACAGATGAGCCTCAGGAATTGCTATGTATTTTATGTTTTTCTTTGAGATGTTAAAAACCTCTCTTGAGCAAGAAATTAAAGATTCTGGCTATTGAAGTGCATTGATCTGTGTCACCCCTCCTGAAAAATGTTTGCACAGATTTTATCATTGTAGTCACTATATTTAGTAGTCAATTTCCCTCTCCAAACTTTGCTTCAATTCTATTCTGCAAACTTTATTCCACTTTTTCCCTCTTTATCATATCTTTTTCTTCATCCAAACTTATTCAGAGGGAAATGATTCCGTGATAGTTCATTTAATGTGTCAACCTGATGGGGCTAAAGGATGCCCAGACAGCTGGTAAAACATTTTTTCTAGGTGTGTCTGTGAGAGTGTTTCTGGATAAGATTAGCATTTGAATTGGTAGACTGAGTAAAGAAGATCCAATCTGTTTAAGGCGCAAATAGAACTAAAAGTCTGAGTAAACAAAAAGTGGCTCTTTTTAATTTTTTGTTTTCGGTCTTTTTTGTGACTGGTAAGGGGATTGCAACCCTTGGTGTGGTGTTGCCCACACCGTGCTCAGCCAGTGAGCGCACCAGCCATTCCTATATAGGATCCGAACTTGCGGCGGGAGCGACGCTGCGCTCCCTGCGCTGCACCCTCCCGAGTGCGCCATGGGGCTGGCCCTCTTTTTAATTTTTTTAGCTGGTACATCCCTCTACTCTTTTCCCTCAGACATACGAGCGATTGGTAGACTGAGTAAAGAAGATCCAATCTGTTTAAGGCGCAAATAGAACTAAAAGTCTGAGTAAACAAAAAGTGGCTCTTTTTAATTTTTTGTTTTCGGTCTTTTTTGTGACTGGTAAGGGGATTGCAACCCTTGGTGTGGTGTTGCCCACACCGTGCTCAGCCAGTGAGCGCACCAGCCATTCCTATATAGGATCCGAACTTGCGGCGGGAGCGACGCTGCGCTCCCTGCGCTGCACCCTCCCGAGTGCGCCATGGGGCTGGCCCTCTTTTTAATTTTTTTAGCTGGTACATCCCTCTACTCTTTTCCCTCAGACATACGAGCTCAAGATTCTCAGGCCTTTGGTCTCTGGGACTGAAACCAGCAGCCCCCTTGATTCTCAGGCCTTCAGGCTTGAACTAAGACTTACACCAGAGAGAGGGAGAGAGATCTATATCTGTATCTACAAATATTTCTCTATTCTGTTCTGTTTCTCTGAAGAACTCTAATACTGACTCCCTGCGTTACACAATGTAATTATTTTTTGGTCCTTTACCAATTTTCTGCTAACCCCCACCCTCACCATCCCTTTACCACCTCTGGTAGCCTCAGGTCTGTTCTCTTCTTTTGAAAGTTTAACAAATTATTGTGATTGTTGTATCTTTCTTTCTTTGTTTGTTTATTTCTTTAGCTTCCACTTATAAGTGAGGACATGCAGTATTTCTCTTTCAGTGCCTGGCTTAACTTAACATAATTTTCTCTGTGCTCATCCCTGTTGCTGTGAATGGCAGAATTTCATTCTTTTTTATAGCAGAGTACTATTCCATTGTGTATATGTACCACTTTTTCCTTATCTGGTCATCCATTGATGGACATTTATGTGGGTTCCAACTCTTGGCTATTGTAAATAGAGCTGCAATAAACATAGGAGTGTAGGTATCCCTTCAGCATGATGATTTCCATTCCTCTGGGTAGAGACCCAACGGTGGGAGTAAGAAAGTTCTATCTGTAGTTGTTTAAGGAATCTCCATACTGTTTTCCATAATGGTGCACTAATTTACAGTCCCACCAAGGGTGCAGAAGGGTTCCCTTTTTTCCACATCCTCGCCAGCATTTGTTATACTCTGTCTTTTTGATAATAGCCAGTCTAACTGGAATGAGATGATATCTCAATGTGGTTTTGATTTGCATTCCCTGATGATTAGTAGTGTTGACCAATTTTTCATGTACCTTCTGGCCATCTGCCTCCAGAATCTCAATTTCCAAACGTTATTTTTTATTTATTTATTTTTTTCCTTTTTTTGTCTTTTTTCATGTCCGGCAACGGATCGCGACCCTCAGTGTCGCGCCCGTACCGGACCGGGACCGGCAACGGGATCGCGACCCTCGGTGTCGCACCCGCACCTCGCTCAGCCAGTGAGCGGGAACTGGTCTGTATGTGGGATCCGAACCCTCGGTGGGAGCGCCACCGCACTCTCAAGCGGCGCACTGTAGCAGTGCGCCACCGGGCCGGCCCCAAACGTTATTTTTTTAAAAAGTTATAAAAAATAAAAATCTTCTTGGAATACCGTTTGCCATTTAACTAATTCTTTCAGATGTTGACACTGGAGAGAATAAAATAACCTTATTGACTGTCAATATCTAGTATGTTATAAAAATTGGTGGAGCCACATGGTGATGGAAACCTTCCTTTAATGAATTTTTATGCTCTGATTTAATTACATTTATTCCAATGTGATTCCTCGAAAATTTAGTTACATGTGGACTTTGTGCTTATTTTCTGCTCAAATGAAAAGATCAGATTTTTTAATATTAATTTTTTTCTTTCAAATGCTTTATGTGCTTCATTCTCAATGGTGATTTTTATTTCACCTCAAGGCTGGCCCTTCTTTTCTTTTTCAGAGAATATGTGTGATTTCATAATTATGACATAAGGTAATTAGTATTTTTAGCAAAACTTTTTCTACTTTAAAAAAAAGTGCCTATTTCATTTTTGCAAGTTTTTTGAAAGACAACATTCTCCTTAGCCTAAAAAGCTACCAAGATTTTTCTTATGTATTCAAGAATCTCTCCTGATATTTTCAATTAACTCAAAATACATGTTGCTATCAATAACAGTATTAAGCTTGCAAATGATAACATCTTTCATTGATACAAAATCTGCTATAAATCAGTAAGAGATTTTTTTTTCATATTTGCAGCAATTCTGGGACATAAGCAAGTTTTCTAATAGCTTTTTCATTCTTTCATATGACGTAGAGACAAGGTTATTACTGACATGGAATTGAATGCTGATGAAACAAATGAAAAGCTTAAAAATGATGAAAATATTTCAAACTATTTCCTGAGGAAAGGTCTAAATCCAACCAAGAAGATTACATATTGCAATTTTAAAATGAAGTTGTCAATATGAAAATCAATTTAAAAAAATAAATAACTTGGTCGGGTGGTTAAAAGGCAAAGATTCATGTTCACACAGGAAATAAGTAGCTTGCCTACATTCTAATCATTCACTCAAAAGCATGATGATTTTCTACTTAGAATACATGCAATCTTAAACCATTAGATAAACCCCACATAAAGTAATTTACTATTATTATTATTTTGCGTTTTCTATTTCTTTGTGTTTTCTGGTCTGGTTATAAGTAACAACATGAAAAATAGCAAAGCCTGTTATAATCACTTATGAGTATTATAAAACCAGAAATGCATGTTCTCTGCAGTAACTTACTTTAGGATATTGATTCATAAGTTCATTTTGATCACATGTCTGAATATCATATAGCAAAAGATTTCTGTCTAAAACTTGGTTTGACTTAGACCTTTATGACTAAACAAAGTAAGACACACACTCATACACACAGACAAAACACATGTGTTGTTTTCTAATATGGCACCTGTTTTTCTTGCTTAATATCAATTATTACAAATTATTCAATTTCTTTATGTGTTAACTTGTTACTGATTGTCATCCCTATTAGAATACAAATTCTAAGATGGTAGGAACCATATCTACTGTATCACCACTGTTTTCTACCACTTAGCACAATGTCTTGGTACACTTTTTGCTTTATAATATATATTGTCAATGAATTTACTAAAATAAAATCACATTTTTTGTAAAAAAAAAATGTTGTAGACTAATTTTTTTATACCGTGCAAAATGTATGTCAGTACATTAGCTCAAAGGTCTAGTCCCTTACATTCACTGGTACTTAGCTCATATAGTGTTCTGCTTTAAATTAGCCATAAATTCTGGGGAGTGGGAGGGGGTATGCTTTTTTGAGACCCATTTGACATTAAGTTTGTATTGTCCCACCTTGAATAATTTCTGATACTAGCCAAAAAGGATACAGCTTTAAGTAAAATAATATCGAACATAACTTAATTGTAATAAGGCCTATCATATTATTAACCAACTCACCCATGATTTCTTAACTATCACCTCCACTACTTTAAATTTTTGACAACATTAAGTCAGTTAAAATAATTTCAGTGATTCATTAAAACATTCCCTTATTTATTCATTATTTCATTCACTCTTTTTTCTTTCTTCTTTCCTTCCATTTGTTCTTTTTTCTTGGCTGAAACAATCTTGAAAGAGAAGCTTCTTAATCATTGAACAGGCATTATTCTCTGGTTCTTTAATATCCAGTGTGTTATTACACTTTCTAGTGCTCTCCACATGCTTGTACTCGCAGCTATCTGGACACAAACCTGTGAATTACTTCAAATCCATCTCAATTCCCTGCTTCAAATTTTTTTATACTCTATCAGTGTCTTTTTTTTTTTCTTTCTTTTTTATGTCTTGGATCCCTTTCTTCACATTATGATTTGGGGGAAAAAATGGACTATTCACTGTGACTAGAAGTAGAACTTCCTTAGCCACCTGCTTCTGGTAGTTGCCACTCAACTGTGAGTTCCACACAACAAGAGTTGCCCAGCTCTGTACCCAGCCTGTTCCTCCAGGAAGCCTAGTTGGCTGAGACCACAGTGCCATATTCCACACTTATGCTAATCGTAGACTTAAGCCTGAACAATAAATCAAAGACTTACATTCAAGTTATGTTTTAGCATATATCTAAAAATCTAGTCTATTAGTAAGCTATTTTCCATATTTCAAAAAGCCTGTTGGAAATTCAGTCACTGATACCAATTTTTCTTATAGCTGTTTGGTTATCCAGGTCTTGCTGGAATAAACATGGGAAAATAAACTATTGCTGAAAAAATATAGTCTGATTAACAAAGAATAGCACAATACATCACAGTTTTTAAAAGAAAATTGTAAATAACAAGGAGAAGAGAACTGGAATCTCAGAAAAGAGAAAATGGACTGAAGCAAGTTTATAAACAATGAGAATGTTGTCAGCATAATTTAAGCTAAAATAATAATCAACATAAGTTCATGACCTTTTAAAAATTAATTCTCTGTCTCTAAAGAGGCTTGGAAACTCCCAGCATTACCCTTCCTGCTGCCAGTATTCACACAGTCTCCCACAGTTTTAATTACCAGTGTTAACAGTTTTAGATGGCATGCAGCAATGTTAAAATGTGCTTTTAAAAATAATATGTGTCCGGAGCCATAGAGCCCAGCTGGCTGCCTGTCCAGAGCCAAAGAGCCCGCTCAGCTATTGCCTCGAGGCCTCAGAGCCTTGTTTGCTGTTATCTTCTGTCCCTCCCCCTCCTGTGCACTATGGGTGTAGGTAACTTTGCAACTTGCCATAGATAATGGGAATTTTCCATTTACTGGAACAACCCGCCCTGCGGTTTTCTCAGTAAACCATCTGCTGCTCACTTCCTTATCTGCTGATTCCCTCCTGCTGGCTATATAAGCTGTGACCTTCTGGCTAATAAATGAGACTTGATCAGAATACTGTCTTGTCTCCATTTCTCGCGTCTCTTGTCCCATCCAATTCCCACTCCCCCCTCCAGGGTCTGCGTTGAATATCCCACGGGTCGGGACAGTTCC
>NW_007727441.1:196024-197141 GCF_000696425.1 Galeopterus variegatus
ACTAGAATTCTAAAAGTGGAAACAAATTCAAGAAATGCATGACATTTTGTTTCCTCAACTTGCCTAGCACCCCCTGGCCCTGCCCAAGAACAGGGGTGATTTAGAGCTTGATCCCCAGACCTCCAACCTTCTTTATGCAACTCATAAGTTGCTTAATGCCATCAATCCTGATCTTGCTCAAAATTTTTGCCTCTGTCTGATAATAGGACAGCCTGTCCCTGTTGCTTTTCCTGCTTTGTCTTTTAATTATTNTTCTCTCCATTTCTCGCATCTCTTGTCCCATCCAATTCCCACTGCCCCCTCCAGGGTCTGCGTTGAATATCCCATGGATCGGGACATTTTTGGTGCCCAAACGTGGGGCACTGGATACAGGGGACACCGTGAGGAAGACGGTGCATTGGAGGGTCAATCACTGAAAATGAAAGAGTAAAACCTTCGTCCGCCCCGGGAACCTGCCGCATCAGGATAAGGTGAGTAAGCACACCCGATAATGGGACAAGAATTAAGAATTAAGAATTAAGTTGTCATGATGTCTACATAAGACAGTTACAAAAAGCTTTAAAGACGTGAGGAGTAAAGGTTAAAACAAGTGATCTATTAAGATTTTTTGATTTCATGAAAAATCTTTGTCCTTGGTTCACAGAAGAAGGGACTATTAATTATAAAAGGTGGTCTTGAGTTGGAGACATCTGTGGGTTCTGGGGTGCTGAGGATAGAAGCTAAGATAGCGGAGTGTGAGATATTAGTGACCCAGGAGACAAAGGTGGAGATTTCAGGGGTTCCAAGAACAGAGACTGGGGCAGCAGAAGCTGAGATATTGGGGGCCCAGGAGATACCATCTGGGGGTTCAGGGGTCCCAGGGATGGATTCTGAGATAACAGAGGCCCAGAAAACAGAGATGGGGACTTCAGGGGTCTCAGGGCCAGAGGCTGGAATGGCAGAGGATGAGGTACTGAGGACCCAACAGACAGAAGCTACAGTTTCAGAAGTTGAGAAGGCAAAGGCTAAGACTTTGGGGGTCCAGGAGGCCCTCAAGACCAAACTAGAATTCTAAAAGTGGAAACAAATTCAAGAAATGCATGACATTTTGTTTCCTCAACTTGCCTAGCACCCCCTG
>NW_007727441.1:198091-212811 GCF_000696425.1 Galeopterus variegatus
CCCTACAGGAAAGATGCTGCTTCTATGCCAACAAATCCGGGATAGTTTGAGACTGTATCAAACAACTACAAGACAACTTAGAAAAGAGAAGAAAACAACTGGCAGAAAACCCCCTTTGGACTGGACTTAATGGATTCCTGCCTTATCTCTTACCCTTTTTAGGGCCACTTGTGGACTTGCTTCCTTTGCTTTCTCTGGGTCCTTTTCTGTTCAACAAACGTATGGCATTCATTAAACAGCAAATTGAGGCTATTCAGGCAAGGCCTATACAGGTCCATTACCAACGCCTTGAGATGCAAGAAATAAGTGGTGCCTATATCCCACTACATTCACCTTAACAAATGCTGCCTCTGTGAGCTGAACTGGGTAGCCAAAGATGGGTAAGAGGGTAACATCCCCACACCACCTAAGACAGGAGGGCCGCCTCTGCTGCAGCCTAATCCTATGATGGGTACCGTGTGCGGGATAGATTGCCCCAACCTAAGACAGGCACAGTTCCCGAGAGGTTCTCTTGGCTTGAAAAAATAAAAAAGGGGACCTGTCCAGAGCTATAGAGCCCAGCTGCCTGCCTGTCCAAAGCCAAAGAGCCCACTCAGCTATTGCTTTGAGGCCTCAGAGCCTTGTTTGCTGTTATCTTCCGTCCCTCCCCCTCCTGTGCACTATGGGTGTAGGTAACTCTGAACTCACTAAAAAAAAAATGGTGATATATATGAGAATCTGTTTCACGTGAAACANCCCTCCAGGGTCCGCATTGAATATCCCGTGGGTTGGGACAAATATGTACATTGCTTTTTTAATTAAATGAAAATATTGGAATGCATGGAACCATTTACAAACTAGGGTAAAAAATGTGGACAACCACTAGATGTGAAGAAATGAATATTAAAAAGCAACTACCAATTATAAAATTCAAGCAATGACACAATGAAACACATATCTCACCTTTTAGAAAATTCAATGATAGATTATATAAATTTCTCAAACACTGTGAATTTCCCAATGGTTTTATAAATTATAGTTATATATCATTGAGATATAATAATATTTGATTACTTCAAAAACTAAAAAGTAGGAGTCAAATTATTGTGGGTATCTATTAAATACTGTACCTTTTATTTATATTCTCTCAGGTAATAAAATTCCCATGGTAAAGCAAATCAAGGCTCCCAGTAAGCCACTCATGCAAAAAAAACTTGATAAATAAGGTAAATATAGTCCCTCACATTATTACTACCACCTTTAAAAATTTAGAGAGAAAATATGTAAAAACCAGAACTATATTATTGCATGCATTCAAACAATGAATCATTTAAGGTTATAGTTAGTACAATTTTGAGGATTCTAGAATTAATGTATTAATTATAATTAACTATATTCCCTCTTGGTTTAGAAAGAGCTTTATTACAGGAATATATTGTACTACAATATAAAATGAGACTGTATCCAACAGGCAGGAAAATGAAGGCCTGTCTTACTTTAATTATATTTCAATTTTTGGCCAGTATATTTTTATTTTTTCCTTGATACTGGTAGAATTGTAGTGCTTTAAGATGTGTATATTTATCCTTTATGTGAAATGAAATTTAAAGTTAAAAAAAATGTGGTTCAAGAAAGAAACTTTTCAGAAAGGACCCTGCAATCTCACATAGTGTTTCAGGAATCTTCTTCTGGTGAGGGGTTCCATATAAACTCGGCTTCCAAACTTGTCCTTTGCTTTCTCTCCTTGATTAGAGAGGCTGCCCCCTGACCAGAGGTTCTCAGTCTCTCAAAAACTCCAGAGTCTCTAGGTGTTGGAGTTTTATTTTGATTTTATAGTCAAATGAGAGAATATTGTTTCCACAAAATTTTTCCCTTTCATTTATTCTCAATCTAAATGAAATGCAAGGCAAATTATTTTATTATTTAGAAACTTTGAAAAATAAACTTTCACCAAATTTTTCATCATGGCCTGAAATCCTCCTAATCTTCACCATATGCTAGTTCGGGAGGAAAACATATTTGTAAACTAATTTATGTTACTTTATTTTATTTTACTGAATCGAGTCATACCAAGACACGTGAATATATACTCCAGATGATAATTTTCCCAAATTGCAAAAGTGAAAACATTAAATGCTTAAACAGCTTCTTCTGAAAGTCTCTCTGTTCACTTGTCAACATTAAATAACTAATATTACTATTCAAATAAAAAGAAATGTTCATTGTGTCCACCTCAAATGAATTCAAGTAGATGTCATCAGAGTTTATGCATTTCCACTCTAAAAGAAGTTACAGAAAGGACCAGAAGGAACACCTTTCATTTAAGCAAAATGGCCAATTGCAGCAAAACCTCCCACTTTTGCACACACTTAAACCAGCGCTAAAAACTGGCAGTTCAAAAATTTGTCTGTTATGTTACAAGGAGAAAAAATATATTAAATGAGAAATTGAATTTTATATGGTAGTATCTGAACATTTTCTCAGACTATTATGAGTAGAGAAAAAAATAGGGTGATTGGAATAGTACTTCGGCTGCTATATTGTTGCTTTTTGTTATGGTCACTTTATTATTTATCTTAAAAATAGCTATAATTAGTCACAGTCTACAGAATTAAGTCACTTTTTTGACTTTATCAATTGACTATAACAGGAACTTAGCAGACTCTGTGTGAGGTTATATTACTCATCCAAAATTTTTCTTCATCTGCACAGGCTTAACCCTATCCTCTTTAACAATTTGAAAAATTAAGATATTGTTTTTCTTCCCCACACATCTCAACCTTTGCATATTTTTAATTTAATGCATTCATAAATTTGCAGATAAACTAGACCTGTCTTTTAAAAAAATGAGCTTGTTTTGAGAGGAGTCTGGTTCTTAGTGCAGTTGTAATATTAAGGTCTATAATAATAGTAAAATAAGAGAAAGGAGCAATGAGATGGGGAGGGAGTAAAGATTAAAGTCATTGAAGGAGAGTTTGGAGTTTCTAGTTTCTAGTTGCTGCTTTTTCAGAATCCAGCACCCACCTAGTGAGCACCCACAGGCAGGATGTCCTCTCCATATTTCAAGACTTTCTGGAGTTCCTTCTCAACTCAGACTGAATAGACACACACACACACACACACAATATCCTAAACGTAGTACATTGGTAAGCTCAAAGAAATGGGGGATGTCCTCTCCATATTTCAAGACTTTCTGGAGTTCCTTCTCAACTCAGACTGAATAGACACACACACACACACACACACAATATCCTAAACGTAGTACATTGGTAAGCTCAAAGAAATGGGGTGAGGCCCAGGACACCAGTGGTAGTGCTGGTTGTGGGTAATTTCTTGAATCCATGCTGGGGAACATGCTGAAAGGACAGAGTGGTTAAGTCCAAGTTTCTCATCTTGATGGTTTATTTCTACTTCAACACTTTAATTTACCTGCCTTACATAGTTACTCAACTGTTAATAGAGTTTTCTTTTTTTTATTGAAACATAATTGACTATACATATCTCTGGGGTATAGCGTTGAATATACATACCTGTGTGCAATATGCGATGCTCAAATCAGGATAATTAGTATATTCAACATTACACAATGTAATCATTTTTTTGTGGCTCTTTACCAATTTCTCATTACCCCTCCCCCTCACCTTTTACCACCTCCAGTGGCCTCCGTTCTCATTGTATCTTTATTTCTTTCTTTTCTTTATTCATCTATCTTTTTAGCTCCCACATATGAATGAGGACATGGTATTTCTCTTTCTGTGCCTGGAATATTTCACTTAACATAATTTTCTTTAAGTTCATCCATGTTGCTGTGAAAGAGAGAATATCATTCTTTTCTATGGCTGAATAGTGTTCCAGTGTATGTATGTATGTATGTATATATATATATATATATATATATATGTCACATTTTCTTTATCCAGTCATCAGTCGATGCACATGTAGGTTGGTTGCAACTCTTGGCTATTGTAAACTGAGTTGCAATAAACATGGGGGTGGAGGTATACCTTCAACGTGAAGATTTCCATTCTTCTGGGTATATGTCCAGCAGTGAGATTGCTGGACCATATAGTAGATCTATCTGTAGTTTAAGGAACCTCCATACCATTTTCCATAATGGCTGTACCAATTTAAAGTCCCACAAAGAGTGCAGGAGCATTAGCCCTCTCCACATCCTCACCAGCATTTGTATTCTTTGTCTTTTTGATAATCGACAGTCTACGCTAACTAGTGTGAGATGATATTTCAGTATGGTTTTGATTTGAATTTCCCTGATGCTTAGTGATGTTGAGTATTTTTTCATTTGTCTGTTGGCTGTTTGCATATTTTCCTTTGAAAAATGCCTATTCAGCTCCTTTGCCCATTTTCTAATCAGATTACTTGTTTTTTTACTAAGCTGTTTAGAACCCTACTTCTAAACACAAGAGTTTGCTATATGGCTTGTGTGTCTGTTCAAATAGTTAACAAATATTTCTGCTATCTTCTAATACCTCACTAAAAAAAAAAAAATTATACTCATGATAAAATTAGCCATCTTATACTGAAGGAAATAAGAGGGAAAATGTTTTATAATTTATTCAAAAACAATAATAAAATAGAAATTTGGGTAGAATTTGGCCCAGTTAAATTTAAATTTCAGATAATCAATAAATATTTTTTTTAATTTTTAATTATCCCAAATACTGCATGAGATATGCTAAAATTGTTTATTTGAAATTCCTATTTGACTGGTTGGCCTGTATTTTATCTGGTAACACTAAATTAATGTAAAGATTGGGGTGAAATTTACATGAGTATTATATGGGGATGTTACACTTATACTGAAAAATACAAGAAATCTAAGCTACACATGCAAAAATGCCATTTTTCCAAGCAGAAATAGAATCTTTATACACATATACACTGGCATTTGAAATTTTGATATTTTGACTTTTGAAAGATGCATAGTGCCTTGAGAAAATATCACTAAAAGATTGTGAATGCTAACAAAATCTGTGTTATAGTCAAGATTTGGCAAGAGTTTTAAGGTATGTGGTAGTAATTTGTTGGTTTTATGAACAAGGTTCATAAAAGGTTGTACTTTGTAATGTATTTGAGTTACTAAAGAAAAAGTAGAAGTGGAGGATTTCTTATCAGTAGCTTGAAAAATATGTAGCAAGGATGTAGACCATAATCCTGTTACAGAATGTTATCATTGTAATTTTCTTAGTGCCAAAAGGTTATAAGAATATCCCCAAAACAAAAATGTGAGTAGCATTCTACATATTGAATATAACTATGAAAACTATCCTCAAGAAAAACAATTATCTACATGAAATATTCACCACCTTCACTGTTTGTGTCACTAGACATTTCTTGCAGTCTTATGTGCTCCTGAATGTCAGGGTCTCATTCATCTTCAAAGCTCAAACTGTCCAGCTACCTGCCTCCCACAGCACTCTGTGCACTGCATAGTGTCAGTAAACAGTCAGCTTATTAAATTAAAATTAATCATACTAATCTCTGACCAAAGCATACCAGGCGATATTATTCACAAAGGTTGAGAGGACTTGACAAAATTTTGGTGACTAATTAGCAAAAGAACCAAACTGTAGATGACAGTTAGTGTATATGTTTTTCACACCAGTAAACTACAGAGTGAAAACCCATCTATGTGCTCAGTAAATGTATTTGTTACTCATTTTTCCAAAAAGAAATAGAAAATGGCAAATAAAGATATTTTTATCCCCAAGTAGTCTATGTTTTCATTGTGTGACTTAAATAGTCAAGATTAAGAATTACTATTGATCCATTGAAGACACACCTTACAAATGAGTTCCTTCTATATTAAAAAGATAGTCTAATGTATTATCTATAACAATGTACTGTCTAGGTGAAATAAAGATAGACTGTTGACATGTTTGAAACTGGTAAAAAAAAAAGACAAAACAATTTTTAAAAACAGGTATTTAATTTAAAATATAATATTTCATACTTTTACAAGGAAATTTATCTTTTTTGTATCTTTATTTCCACTGATCATAATAGCAAAATACATTGCTAGAATGTAAGATGAATTAGAAAAAACTTCTCTATTTTTCATATCTGTTGTTTATGAATTATTTCTTACAAAAGTTTTGATCATTAAACTTTTAAAAATTAGGGATTGAGAAAATCTCTTTAAAGAAGGTTTCTTAGCATAAAGTGTTCATATGTAGTGTTATATTTGGCATTTTGATATGTCTGAAGTGTGAATTCATTTTTTTAATAAAAGGCAAAGTACTATTCAAGGTTCTATTGTGCTTAATCTAATAAGGACATTTCTGCTTGCCAAGACAAACAAATCTTTTCATGTAAAGTTCAGAACTTTCATATGAGATCCTTTGGGAGCAAAACTAAATACCAAATCTTCAGGACACATTTTCTGGTATTTTCTGGTCATCAAAGGTAGTGACCACAGTGTAAATACTGGCTGCAATCGATCATTCAATTACCTGAATGCAAGCAGGGTTGAGACCTTGGTTAAACCATCAAGCATGACTGAAACCACAAGAATAACAATTCTTGTTAAATGAAAATTTGTACTCAAATATTGTGAATAATTAAAGAGGCTTATTTTACACATTACAAATGCATCTGTAAATCTGTTCAATTAGAAAGACAGAAAACTTCAATGTGCACAACTCAGTGCAGGATTTCTGTAGCAAAAGAGTCTTAGATCCCTTGAGTGGGTTGGGGCAAGAAAAGGTATTAACTTTGTTCTCATAACAAATTACAACATACAGTGGCTTAAACAATAAAAATTTATTATCTTACAGTTCTATGGGTTAGAAATCTCATGGAGCTTAAGTCAAGATTGTTGGCAGAGTTGGGTTCCTTTTTGGAAGTTCTAGGAAAGGTTCCATTTCCTGCTCACTTGGGTCATTGACATAATTCAATCCCTTGCAGCTGTGGAACTGAGATCCCTGTTTCTTTGCTAGTTGTCAGCTGAGGGCCTTCCCAGCTTCTAGAAACCACCTACACTTCTTGGTTCATGGTCTCCTTTCACATTTTCGAAGCTAGCAACAGCAGGTCAAGTCTCTAATGGTTTGAATTTCTGTTCCTTCTTCTTCTATCTCATCTCTTGTGATCCAGCCAGAAAATGTTCTGTTTTATGAACTCTAGAAATTACATTGGGATTACCTAGATAATCCAGAATAATCTCTTCATCTCTAGGTCAATACCCTTAGTCACATATGCAAATTCTTTCACCATGTAAAATAACATATCCACAAATTCTGGTCTTAGGACATAGACACTGGTGGGGAGTGCAACTGGGGGAGGTATTATTTTGGTACCACAACCATAATATAAATAAACAATTCAAGTGGACATCTCATAATTTATATATAGCTCTGCAAAATAAACAGCATAGTCATTTTCATGGAGTAAGCAACTATATTTAGGATCCTATAAAATGTCAATAGATTTAGCACATGTAATGATACCTTCTGGTGCCAAATATATGGAAGAAAGTCAATATACTACTATTTGAACTATTTTTGAGATTTCTGATAAGAGCAACTTGAAAAGGATGGCCTTAATAAAATCTTCTAATAACAATTGCACAAGATGGCCTCTAATATTCAATCTTTAGGAATATTCACATTAATATTCAGTAAAGGCTATTAAACTTCAGTGTACTATTCATCTATGACTCATATTTCTTTTGAGCTAAACCTTCTTTAGCATTTTCTTCACATGTTTATTGGGTTCTTTCCTTGTAATACTTGGGTTGACACGTAATAATTGTTACACATAGGTTTCAGGGACAGCATCTTCTTTCTCATCTAGGCTGTAAAGTTAGATGCATGAACCATGTCAAATACATGTATTTTGTATCCTTCTTTTGCAATCATCCACCACCAGCTTTCCATGATGATTAGCACATGTTCTGCAATAAACATATTGGTTTTGCTTTCTCCAGTACTGAGGCTCATGTATCCATTCAATTTTTGTTATATAATACCATGCCAATTAGGCATCATGAAGAAATTTGTTTTAGAAGTTATTTTCCCCTAGGAATGAAGCTACATATTCTTGGCATGCCTGGTTCACCCACTTGGTTACTTGAGTTTGAAACTTGAGAACACTAGGATTAATTACACATTTACACATGCCTAGTGAACATAATTACCATGTTTGAAGCACCTATTTTTAAAACACCTATGCATCCAGCAGAGAACATGTTGGCATCCCTAGTTATACATTTCACCTGAACCTGAAACTATTAAAACAGGATCTGAGCAGATTTGATCACACAATCATCCTGGTACTGGGGAAATTTGGCTAACGTTTTTGACACCCCTTAGAAACATAGCTTAAATCCATCCTGTTTTCCTTACATTTGCTGCCTTCCTCTCTGCCTGCTAGGAACAGACCCGCTAACTATCTTGTTTGGAAAAGTAAAACATAAAGTTTCTTCTTATTTAAAAAGGAAACAAGCCTAGAAATCCATGAAGGTTATTCACAGTTGCCAAGCGAATAAATGAAAGTAAATGGAAAGTAAATCCTAAGGAAAGGAATCAACTAAGGTTTTACACTAAGGGATTTTCTATAATTATAATGTCATCCTTGATGGAGTGACTCTTTTATTTCTCATCTATAAACTATCTAGTGTTTTCCCCAAAGAAAACAAAACTACTAATTGAATTGTGTATTTTGTTTGGCATATCGGTTGTTATCACAGGTTTATTTGGACATTTATCTTACACATGCAAATAGTTTATTTAAAGAAAACTTTGTCACATTAATATTTTTATATTCACTAATAGCTTTTATAGTATTGTGAATATTTTATAGTAAATATTTATGTAATTTGCCTATTACTGTTTCATAAATCAAAGAGGATGCTACTTTAAATAACTAATATAAAATATCATATAATTAATATTTGTGATGGTAATGATTTATTAACAACCTTGGTAATAAAACTGTCTAAAACTACTGGTACTGGTTTTATTGCCCCTCCTCATGCCATTTTCCAAGTTCTTGTAGACTGTAAGTTGAGCATTTGCAAAGAGAAGGCTCCTGCCCTCCAGAAGGCCTCAGGCATCACAGGAACCTGAAAATTCTCCACCAATATCCTGGATTCAGGATCAACCAATCAGCTCTTATATGTATCATACGACCTGACTCTGGCCCAACCAATCAGCTTGATTCATCGGCTAGTCAGCCCTTGAGTGAGTCATATGGACTGACTCAAGCTGAGCCAATCATCCTTTGTCTAGTCATGTGATCTGAACAGGACCCATCCAGCCCCTGGTTCAAGGAGACAGATTTGGGAGCATTGCCTCCTGTCTCCTTGCCTATCGACCATGCAATAAAGCCTTTTCATTTTTCAAAAAAACAGTGCCATGGGATTGGCTTCTGTGCACATTAGACAGTGAGCCCTTGCTTGGTAACAGTAAGATAAAAAAAAAAAAAAATCACATATCTCTACCAATCTCACCAAAAAAGTCTTTAAGTATCCAGAATCTGTAAAACTCAGGGTGGCAGATTCAAGTTTTTCAACATTCAAATTTTCCCTTGACAGATATACTTTTCTCTTTGGCTGCAATACTGTTAGTTATTTTCCATTTCAGTGGCAAACTCAACTTTGTTTATTTTCAAGGAAATCAGATACCTATGTCTGAATGATCATAGTCTGCTTGTCAATCATTTTTTCAAATAAACATAGTGTTCCATGAAAAAAGTAGCTAGTTCATATTACAAGTTAAACAATCTCACAAGGGTTTTTCCTACAGACAGTCATCATGCTTTGGTTAGCATCAGAACTGCTTCATTAAAACTACGTATGTTTATTGATATATTTATATTTATTAAAATACTAAAAGCATAAACTCTCAAAGGTCAAAGATTCAATAAAATTAATCATTTGTACTTCTTCAGCAAGACATTATTAAGTAAAACTGTCTTTTTTTTTTCCACTGTGAGTGTGTGGTGGTAAAGTGCAAGAATACTAGTACAACTGTGTCAGTGACTTAATTCTTGCTAAAGAGATAGGCATTTTACCTACCAATGTTTTTGCAACATCAGTTTAAGTATCAACATAAAAAGAGACAAATAACATTATAGTATTGTAATAAAAGTAGTTTTGAATTTGCGGACCATTGAAAGAGTCTTAAGTCCCTCAGGGAGTCATGAACCTCATAGTAAGGACTACTGGTATTGTTAAGGTTGCTGCTGCATAACTTGTGTGTGTGTGTGTATGTGTATGTGTGTGTGTGCAGGCAAAGGCATATCGATATGGATGTGGATGTGTGTTTATTTAATTTTGTGACCTACAAAAAAAAACACACCTTTTTTCTAAAGTTCAAGAAGCATTTACTCCAATTGATTCTATATTGATATAGAAAGAAAATTTTAATAAACACCTAAAAGCAGCAATAATACAAAAGCATGTACACTGACAGTATGTAAGTAACAAGATTTCTTTTTTCAAACAAAAAAAAAAAAGCCAACTCCAAATAATCCAAATCAGTGACAATTTTTAAATATTACTAATAACATATGACTGAAAGAACCCCATCTAAATTATCTTAGGACTATTTAAAAATTAATGACTATATATGATTGATAGATAGATAGGAAAAATGATAAATTATACTACTACGGTACTTCAAAAAGTTCATGGAAAGATTTGTATTATCTTTAAATTCTATTTTTCCATGAACTTTTTGAAATATGCTCATATATGTACTCATATACCATATATAGTTACTATATACATAGTTTCTTAATATATGGCATTTAGTCTATCATGTCTTATGGTACCTTTAATATATGTTATTTTAATATATGGTATTTTACAAAGCCACATTCAGAGTAACACTTATGGCTTCAGTGTTTTAACCAACAAACAAAAATTAATGCATTGATCAATTTAAACCTAAAAGGAAAAAAAAAAAAAATGAAAGCAAGCATCATTTTAAAATAAACAAACGAGAAAGAAAGAGAGAAAGAAAAAATCAACAATCACAATAATATATTAAGCTTTTAGAAAGAGAGAACACAACCATGGTTACTAGAAGTGGAAAGGGGGAGGGGAAGGAAGAAGAAGGGGACTTAATTAAAAATAAAATAAATAAAAGTAATCAATTTATTTTAAGATGGGAAAATGCCAAATATTACCAAATTTAACAACATAATTTATACTATTATTATTCAAACATATGTCCTCAACATATTGAAATACATATGTGAAGATATTTCCTATCCAATCATACCACAAAAAATCTTCATAATCTTGGAAAAGATGTGTATTTCTCTAATTATAATAGTAGTAAGAAAAATTATTGACATTACCAACAAAATCAAGAAATATAAAATAACTAAAAATGTTTTTAATGCTATTCTCATTTAAGTTTGCTCTTTTAAGGTCTAGCTGATGTAAAAAAAAGAAAAAGAAAAATATTTATGAAAAAAAAGAATATAAATGTGTTATAAGCATTATTTACATATGATAATTCACCTGAAAATGACAGCAAACTGCATTTTATAAAAGCAAAATCTTTTGAATATAACAGCAGTTACTCACCAGAAAATAGAATAAGATACATGTAGATTTTATAAACCAAAGAGGATGCTACTTTTAAAGAAATAAACACCCCATGTGTGTGCATTTGTGTATGTGTGTTTGTCTATGTTTATATCAGCACAAGGAAAAAAGTTGTGGAAGAACATGCAACGGGTGCTAAAACAGTACAGGGACAACGGAGGAGGTTGATAAACATCGCAAACTTTTTTCTTTATATCTTTGTTACAATGAAACATATATTATTTATTTTAATTTTTGAAAAATATAAAACATTTAAAGAGAAAATGATAATTTATATTCAATAATAGAATGAAAACAGCACTAATATTTATAAATAAAATACTTTATAGGCATTAATTAAATAAAAATACAAAGATGTCTATTAAAATGAAAATGGAGGCTTGAAGAAATAAAGAAAAAAAATTGATGTTCCAGGATAGGAAATCCCAACATTATAAATATGGTATTTTACCTATAAAATTAACTCAGCTTGGAACTTGATTAAAATTCTATTAAATATATCTTTGAATAGAAAAAAAAAATGGTCACCAAGAATTCTTTGGAGAAAGAAAGGTAAAGAGATAGATGGATTTCTCTACAAAACATTTAAATTGGTATTTTTAAATGTGGCCCAAGATCATATAGGTAGTCTTAAGGTATCAGAATTGAAAGTCTGTATTATACTACTTTTTAATATAAGATGACAATATAACATTTTAAATAGAGAAAACATAAAACATCAGATTGTTGAAAGAGACTCAAACAAATCAGAGATCTTGCCCAATATAATTTCACTAATTTCAAGGATGCAAGGAATCAAGGGACACAGATGTCTCTCGGTGAAGTACGCAGATTGCTTCACACAGCAAGGTGTGTTTATGTCATAAAACATCTCCATCTTACACTTCAGAGAATCGTATAGCTCCAAATCATAAAAGATCTTATTATTTTGTTACATTCAATCATTACATGAGAAAATTATTTTTATTTTTCTTCATAAACCTATTTCTATGTATGTAGACTCTTCTTTTGCATTGAATCATTATAATACCTATTGCCTTATATCATAACTATTGATTTACTTTACTATCTTTCAAAAACAGTGTGAGTAGGTCAGGGCAGGATCATATTCTGTTTATCTTTGTGTTGCACCATTTCTTTAGTGTTTAATTCAATGTCACTCTTATAAGAAGCAATCACTAACTGTACAATAAATAAGTATGTAAAATGTGCATGCATACATTTATACATACGTGTGTAAGCATGCATGTGTATATATGTGTGTGGGTATATATATTAGAAATAGAGAGAGTGCCACTTGTATTAATTATGCCCATTCGGATTACTTAAAAAACTCAAGAAACCCCCAAAACATAATAAAATTAAAAAATACAATACAATAGGAGAAAGAAACCACAGGAACTCATCTGAAAAATCTGATACTTGTAGGGATAGCTTCTAACCCAAGGAAGAGATTGTTTGGGAATCTGCTTCAATTGCCTCATCATAAGTAAAAATTATCTGCATGCAGGTCGAGTTTCTACATCTACGACGGTGTTTCGGGTAATCTTAAAGCTAACTTAGTGGTTTATTCAGAGTTAAAAAGCTATATATTAATTGGTTTGTCAACAACATTAAGATCTTACATGAATTCTTTGTTTAAGATGAAAAATGGAAGCATTAACAATCTTAAATGAGCATATGGAGAAGTCACAGGAAATTTTAGAATGTTTTGAAATCTGGAATCCTGTTATGCTTGGTTTCTTGCTGTGCCACACTAGTTCCTGCTTTTCACAGTAAGATGTCATACACAGAAGAACTAGATAACAAAGTTCGTAATAATCAGAGATGGTCCAACATTTAATGATGTTAGGTTCCACAAACCTTGGAAATAATCACTGTTTCCACTAGGATTTCATTTATTCTCAGATTGTTAGAAGACAACTCAACTATTAATGACTAGTTTCCAGAAGACACAGAGCATTTTAAACGGGCCTTCAGCCCTGAACACTCTATTAGTAGTACCCACTGTGTATTTCATTCTAATACAGGCATAGTGAAGGTTAATTCTAGATGTCATCTTGATTAGATTAAGGAATGACAAGAAACCTGATAATGATATCTTTTTAGGTATGTCCATGAGAGGCTTCCAGAAGAAATTAGCATGAGAGCGTGAGTGGATTGGGTGGGAAAGATCCACCCTAAGTATGGGCGTGAGCCATCCAATCCACTGGGGGCCCAGAGAGAACAAAAAACAGAGAAAAAAGGTAAAGCTCTCTCTATCAATAGCAGAGATATACTCTTCTCTCCTGCTCATATACATCAGAGCTCAAGACTCTTCAGCTTTGGGTTCCAGAACTTACACTAAGGACACCATCAGCTTCCCTGGTTTTGAGGCCTTTAGAACTTGGACTGAGCCACGCTACTGGAATTCAGTGTGCAGACGGCCCGTTATGGGACTTTTCTTCAAAATCGCATGAGCTAATTCCCATAATAAATCCCTTCTTATATTTATAACATAACCTGTCAATTCTGTCTCTCTTATGAACTCTGACTAATATGGGCAGTCACGTGCTATTAACCGTTCAGCAGTTCCTGCTGTGCCTACAAGTGCAAATCTTTCTTTACCTTATTCTTCACATATCTGAAAGAATCTGTGCACAAAGGTAAGAAAAGATAAGCTACTTTCTCTATATCTGTTAAATATGTTGAGTAACAAAAAAATCAATTTGATGCATTTCGTGTTACAGATAATAATATGCAACACTGCAAAAATTATAGAATGCAAACTAGTGCTACAGTTACTAAATTTCAAGTATGCAATACAATATTGTCAGTTATAATATTCAGGCTGTACATTAGATCTGTAGAAATTATTCATCCTACATAAATGAAAGTTAATACTCGTTGACCTGCATCTCCCCATTTCTTCCTCCCCCCATGCCCTGGTAACAACCTTTCTACTCTCTGTTTTATGAGTTCCACTTTTTTAGATTCCATATAAAAGCAAGATCATGCAGTATTTATCATTATGTGACTGGGCTTATTATAGTCAGTATAATGTCCTCTAAATTCATCCGTGTTGTTACAGATGGCAGGATTCCTTTATTTTTTAAGGCTGAATAATATTCTATTGTGTATATATACACACATTATATATATATATATATATATATATATATATATA